>NW_023661595.1:0-18859 GCF_015228065.2 Penaeus monodon
GAGCACACCCTCCTCAGCCCGTTAATGCACCTACGTTACCTATATATATTACTGCCACTGGAATGCTCATGTTGCTGATGGCAGGGGGATTTTTGTATCACCTATAGGCGAGTGGCAAAATGTAACGACCAGGTTGTAGTTCATATCCCCGTTGCATATAGCCAGTACCATACGGGCAGGTAATTTGTAAGTAACCATCTTCGTTCAGGTAATGTGTGTATATATATACATATATACATATATATATATATATATATATATATATATATATATATATATATATATATATATATATATATGCATACGTACATATATATATATATAATATATATATATATATATATATATATATATATATATATATAATATATATATATACATATATATATTTATTTGAAGACATTCTGCATATCTACTATTTTGGAGATGACTTGTACTAATCACTAACTTACAAACTTCCTGCCATGCGTGATGAAGATAGACAAAGCATTGCATGCATCTCCTCCCCATTGTACTAGCTTATACTGTTATTTACCGATATTTAGCATAACTCTTATTTACCTGCGCCTGTCCCTGACCGTGCAGTATGTATATACGTCGCATATGCAAACGATGAATTTGTGCGCAAAATTTACATAATATATTACTTAGACAGACAGACTGATGTACATATAGAGCATAACTATCATTACAATCATTAGTAGTATTAGCAGAAGCACTCCTAATATCATTATCAAGATTATAGTATTGCTGTATGCTATAATATAATGTTAATCCACATACCTGCTTCCAAAGTCCATTGAACAATATCCTCACTTTCGTCATATTGAGTATTATCTGAAAAGAAAATGAAGAAAAACAAAAAAAAGATATAACTACAAATATACCATGGCACATATACCTGTCGTGTACGATTACCAATGTCTCACCAGTTTCTCACGAACGCTATGGGCTCACACTAGAAGGTCCTCCGGCTTGCTAGGACACTATATATACCCCGGCTGACATCTTTCTAGTCATTGCACTAGTGTGCCTGTGTCCTCCAGTGAATAGACAAGTAGGTACCCTTGGGTGAGGTCCATTTAAGATCCTCTAATTAAGTACAGGAATTAGTATTCCTTTTACACATTCCATTTATTTAGTTAACGAGAGGCAACCTTAGTGAAGAAATGTGTTTGGTATTCATCTCTGTGCGGAGTATCTGGGTCGAAATATGCAGACTGAAGGCCTTTTTCACAGAAGAACCATTTTTAGACTTATTTGTCACTCTACTCAACCCGAATGAAACAAGGACGCTTTGGAAAACATGTACTTTTCAGGATTAAATTTCTATTTAGAGAAAGATCTCAAATATATATATAATATATATATTTATATATATATATATATATATATATAATATATATATAATTATGTGTGTGTGTGTGTGTGTGTGTGTGTGTGTGTGTGTGTGTGGTGTGTGTGTGTGTGCGTGTATACACGTTTATACATATATACGTATATATATATATATATATATATATATATATATATATATATATATATATATATATATATATATATATATATATATATATGTATATATATATATATATATATATATATATATATATATATATATATATATACGCATATATACATATATATATTTATTTATTTGTTTATATATAAGTGTATATATAAATATATACGTATATATATGTGTGTGTGTGTGTGTGTGTGTGTGTGTGTGTGTGTGTGGTGTGTGTGTGTGTGTGTGTGTGTGTGTGTGTGTATGTGTGTGTATGTGTGTGTGTGTGTGTGTGTGTGTGTGTGTGTGTGTGTGTGAATATTATATTCATTATATTACTATTTATATAAACTTTTGATATCGGTAACTGTATAATGCCCCATGTGTCCTATTGTAAACATTGAAAGAACTTGATCTTTACAAAGGAAATTGCTCCATGGACAAAGAGGGATCGACTTCCCTCAAGCGCCGTCCCAAACTGGCTGAGAAACCTTTTAGCTATCACCGAGGACGAGCCCCTTCAGTAATAGCAGAGTTTGCTCAACGAGTATTACATTCTAGAATGAGCAACTCTTCTCAGCCTGAACCCACACCAGGTAGGCAGCAGCAGTCTCGGTGGTATGTCCATGTCACACGCAGTTTCACAAACTGAGTACCCACAAGACACATGACTGTCGTGCAGTTAATAATGCCACTGCATGTTTCAACTGTATGCAGCAAGGGCACAGAGCATCCAACTGTCTCTTTCCTGAACGCCGGCACCGACCAACCCAAGTCGATGTCGGATATTCTCGAAGTGCAATCAGTGCTGAGAACCCCAGCAGACTCGCTCAGTAACCAGTCAGGGAGACCAATCGTGCCATTTAATGTCAGTGGCTCCCCTGTATTAGCATTTTTTGACACTGGCTCAGAAGTCTCCATTGTAAAGCCTTCAGCTTTGCAAAGGATGTGGGGATATAAGAAATACCCAACTAGTAAGACAATACTAGGAGTGTCATGGGTCCCAGACGAAGCCTCATACGAGGTAAAACTCAGATTTGTCATTTCTCCCAGAGTTATGATTAGTCATAGGCTTCTTTGTGTCGAGAATTTAACTTTTCCAGGTGACATTTTGCTTGGTATGGACATATCAGGGTGTGTCAATTTCACACTTGCTCATCATACCAACCCTCCTTCAGCTTAACTCATCATTAACAAGTGTCACTTGCCAGTGCACTTCACAGAGACACAGTCACTGCACGTAAGTCTTGTTTCAGCACCAGACGTGTTCACCACAGAGCTAGATGTTTCCGCCGCTAAGTGTATAGTCACAGCAGGCCCTCTGAACACAACCATTGCAAACACTTTTTCGGTTGATTCATGTCATGTTCACGTTCATAGAACCACACCAATTCCGGGTAAAGCTGCCAAGTTTGTCAGATGCAAAGTCTCTAGGGATGTTACAGGAGATGCAGTATTTCTGGATGCTCAAAGTGGTACTATGTTTATGGCTGCAAAAATCACGCCAGAGGAGAATTCGATGTTTGGGTCGTTAATCTTGGCACGAAACCACTCACTCTTAAAAATGGTAAGAAGTTAGGTGGCGTTTATGGTGTGTCAAAAAGAAAAGTTGGCACCAGTGATGATGGTGAAGTTAGCTCTCCTTTTCTGGTCGAGAATCCCCAGGATTGCCAGGCATCTCACAGGTTGAGGAATCCCTGGTCGAGCCAGAAGATTTTGAGCACCCATCCTTTGCAGAGGATGACTTCGATTGTGCTTATGGCCTCTATGAGTTGGGTTTGAGGATGACCATTTCACCATCTTCCCTGAGGTTGACCTCTCTCCATCACCCGCCTGTGCTGTAACTAAACATGATAGCCAAACAAAAATTGTAGGTCATAAGAATGAAGTTTTGTCATCACAAGGACTTCCTGATTTAGATCCTTTACAAACTCACTAACTTCCTAGCGAGTCTCATTCTAAGTTGGAAAATGTGTTGTATCAGTATCCATCACTTTTTAGTGGGGATTAAAAAAGCATCGGTACAGTGCCTGGTGTTCAGTACACAATAATAACCTCTGAAAATTAGGCCAATCTGCACATGGCAGTGGCGCCTTCCACATGCCACTCGTCAGGTCATCAAGGCAGAGTGTGACGAGATGCTAGAGGCTGGATTAACTGAGCCTGCACATCACCATGGCTTTCTCCAGTTGTTTTAGTTAAAAAGAAAGATGGTTCAGTAAGGATCTGTGTGGACTACAGAAACCTGAACTCTGTTACCACACCTGCCGCTTATTGGAGTGTGGAAGTAAGGCCAGAAGACCGGCCTAAGACAGCTTTAAGTGATGGTCATTGTCTTTTCCAGTTTAAATGTTTGCCCTTTGGGCTTGCAACAGCACTGTCAACTTTTCAATCCACAATGAATGTTATCTTATCACCTGTCCTAGGTAGACATACACTTGCCTACCATGATGACATTGTAATCTATAGTTTCTCATCTGATCTCCACCTCCAATATCTTGGTAAGATGCTTGGTCTTCTCTCTAAAGCTGGTCTCAAGCTAAACCTTTCAAAAGATCTTTCCTAGGGTTTGAAGTTTCTGGTGAAGGGTAGCCCCTGATCCATCTAAGGTGACATGTATTGCTGTGATGAATGTTTCTAAGAATGTCAAAGGTGTACGACGCTTCCTTGGTGCAACAGGCTTTTTCAGGAAGCATGTACATGGATATGCTACATTAGCAGCCCCTTTAACTTGTCTCCTAAAGAAGGATACACCCTTTGCTTGGGGACAAAAACAAGAAAAAGTCTTTGAGAGATTCAAAAGAAAACCAATCACTGCGCCTATTATATGTCAGACAGATTTCACCACGAATTTCAAATTCATACTGACACTAGCCAGATTATGATGATGCTTGAGTACCTCATGCCATTGAGTATTTCTCCCGCAAGCTCAGAAATGCAGAATCAAGGTATCCTGCCATTGATTTGGGAGCTCTGGCTGTGGTAGAGGGTGTTCGGGTATTTGACCCATATGATTATGGCTGCCGTTTTAAAGATCTATACGACCACAGGCCACATCATAAGTATGAGTTGTTGTACAAAGTGCTGTGAACCATGTACCTGACTTGCTCTCACGGCCCTGTGCTGTAGTTGACACCACACATATGGAGCCTGCAAAACTTAAGGAAGCTCAAATGGCGGATCCATTGTAGGCTGAAGTCATTTCGTACCTTCAGGAGGAATCTTTACCTAAGAAATGGCTACCACTAGCTCTATCAGAATTTGAATTACAGCAGGGTGTGTTGTACCACATCAGATCAGACCATTCATCAGTTAGTGGTCCCTCAGTCTCTCAGAACAATGGCACTTAAGCTTGAGCATGGGCCTCCTTTAGCTGCTCATCCTGGTGTTCACCGAACTTACCTTAATCTTAGAAATGTGTATTACTTTCTAAATATGTTGAAAAAGTCTCGATTATGTCCAGGCTTGCGAGGCTTGCCAGCACCGCAGAGGAAACACTCAAAAAGCTGCATTATAGTCCTTATCAGCAACGAGATTCCCTATGGAGGGTGTCTCTGCCAAAATCACAGATTTGGGGCTTTCCACAAAGGGCTTTTGCTATGTTTTAAGCATAATTGATCACCACAGTCGCTTTTTACAGTTGATTCCCCTCAGGAATAAGACTTCAGCCACTGTAACAACTGCCTTTTAGACCACTGGGTCACTCTCTTTGGCCCACCTCGATATCTACTCACAGATAATGGTCCAGAGTTCACTGCTGAACTGTTTAGAGAGGTATGGCATAATATGCAGGTTGATCATTACTTAACCATAGCATATCATCCGCAGAGCAATGGCATAATAGAGCGAACCAATCGTGTGGTGAAGACTGCTTTGACTATGCTTGCTGAGAAAGAAACCCTTCATTGGCCCAAGTGTCTCTTCACTGTGCGTCTGGGCCTCAAATCTTCCATCCATCGGTCTACGAATGAACAGCCTCTTTTCTTATTACTAGGCCGACACTCACTTTCCATTAACAAATACGAATCTAATAGAGTTTGACCATGTTAGAGCCTCTGAATTTCAAGAGAGTATGAGAAAGGCAAGAGACTTAGCAGCAGAAACGGCTAGGTGTACACAGGGAACATGGGCCAGGCATTATAACAAGGGCTCTAGAGTCGCTTTCTTTAGGGATGGGCCTCTTGGTTCCCGCTGGGTTGGGCCTTGCCGCTTTGTTAGAAAATTAGGGCCAGTAATTTTCCTGCTAGATGATACGGTGCCGCCTAACACACAACGCCGTGCTTACACTATGATTTGAAGCCTGATGTCCCTCCTTTAGAGCTCGACTTTGGACCTGACGATCCCGAGCCCGAAGATGAGCCTGTTGCCACAACATCCATATCTAAGGGGAAGACTACTCCCTGAGCAGAATTACTTCTTGGTTCTGTTCGGGTCCGTCAGACTGGCCGCCCTAGGTCGAAATTGACCAACCAGTTTGGTGACGATGCTGTTAGATTCTCAGTCGTAGGTGATATCTGAAATTGTTCTTTAGATTTGTTTTTCTTTCATTTTTAGCTCGTTAGGCTTTTAGTTTATTCGTGTCCTTACTTATTTTTATTTTAATACTTGTCTTCCCCTTTTAGTTCATTCCATTTTACTTCGTTCCATTGCTTTGCTCTGCAAACTTTCACACTAATCTGTTTTATTATTTTATTAAGCTTAATCTCCTGGTTTTACGTTTTACATTTTATGTTTTATGATTCATGGTATTAAATTTCCTTGTATGGGATTTTATTACTTTAGATAAGTTTACTTGCATTTGCATTTACGTATATTTTACCTATATTTTACCTCGTTTTTTACAGTCATTTTCCCCTCTATTTTGTTATCTTTATTATTATTATTATTATTATTGTTATTATTATCATTATTATTATTATTATTATTATTATTATTATTATTATTATTGTTATTATTATTATTATATATATTTTTTACTGATCTTATTGTCAATTTCTCTTTCGTTTTTATCTTTATTAGTTACTTTTAAGTGATCTTATTGAGAACTTCACTTTTATTTTTTTCTTGTTTAAAGCTCATTTAGTATCTATTTACCAATTGTTTACAGTTTTATAATATACCATGTTTTAAATTTAAATAAAAGATTTCTAATAATTAAAGAACTTCATACAGCTTTCACATACACATAGTTTTAATACAGTTAGAGCAGCCAACTAATTGCGTCATACTTTTCAGGAGCGGTCCCCATGATGCTTTGCCCGGGCGTCAAGGTCGTGCTCGCCGGCCGAGAGAGGAGCAGCTTCCCTCTGACGACACGATGCCAAGATCTACCCGGATGGACGATGCCGAACTTGATCATGTCTAGGAACGATACCTCGAAGGATTTGCCCCTCTCCACGGCCGCCTTCGCACTTCTGGCCGGGGAGGACTGTAAGCTGAGGAGCCCGTCTCCATGCAACATTGCGCTTTAACCACAAACGTTATGCCCCCCCATAAGTCTTAATGGCTTGCTTGCTTGTTTCCTTATAGTGTGGGGCCTCCAGGCCTCCCCTCTCCCCTTCCCTCACCCTTTTTTTTTCCTTTCCCATTCCTTACCCTTTCCCTCTCCCCTTCGTGTCCTTCCTTCCCTCTCCTAGCTTCTTGTCTTTTCCCTTTTCCTTCCCCAGCTTCTGTGTCTTTCCCTTTTCCTTCCCTAGCTTCTGTGTCTTTTCCCTTTTCCCCTCCCCCCACTCTGTGTCTCTTCCTTTTCCTCCCCTAGCTTCTGTGTCTCTTCCTCTCCCTCCCCCAGTTTCTGTGTCCTTTTACTTTCCTCTCCTAGTTCTGTGTTCTTCCTTTCCCTTCCCAGCTTCTGTGTCTTTCTTATTTTTCCCTCCCCCCGCTTCTGTGTCTCTTTTTTCCCTCTCCAGCTCCTGTGTCTTTCTTTTCCCTCTCCTACTCCTGTGTCTCTTCCTTTCCCTCTCCTAGTTTCGTGTCTTTTCCCTTTCCCTCCCCCGCTTCTGTGCTTTTCCTTTCCCTCTCCTAGCTTTGTGCTCTTACTTTCCCCTCTTTTAAAACCCTTTTTTCGAATTTTGTGGGTTTATTTCTCCTTGCTACCCCTACCTTTAGTATCTATTTTTTTTCTTTTTTCTTACTTCAGGTGTTCTTTTTTCCCCTATTCTCATATTCTATTCGTCTGCATACTTTCCTTTTTGTATCTTTCCCCTTATACTAAAATTTTCCTCTCGCTACCTAATCTAACTCCATGCCTACCCAGTGACTTTTTTCTTTTTTTCCTTTTCCCCTTTTTCCACTCCTTTCCCTGCCCTCAGCCTTGCCCCTGTTCCTTTTACCCGGGCTACCCTTTCCTTAACCAAACTCCTCCCCCAAATTCTGGCCACGGGAGAGTATAAAGATCCTGGGACAACGACTACACACACACACCCCACACACACATATATTTTTATATATAAAATATATTATATATTATATATATATATATAAAAATATATTTATATATTAAATATATATATATATATATTTTATATATATATATATATATAAATATATATTATAATATATAATTAATATATTATATATAATTATATATATAATTATATAATATATATAATTATAATATTATATATATATATAATATATATATATATAAAATTTTATATATATATTTTAATATATTGTGTGTTGTGTGTGTGTGTGTGTATGTCGTATGTCCCAGGATCTTTTTACTCCCCGGGGCCCCAATTTGGGGCAGGATTTTGGTTAAGGAAGAGTACCCGAGGTAAAAGGAACGGGGACAAGGCAGGGCAGGGGAAAAAGGAGGGGAAAAAAAGGAATGGGAAAAAAAAAAGAAAAATGTCACGGGATAGGCAGGGAGTTAGAGTAGGTAGTTGAGGGGAAATTTGGGTAAAAGGAAAAGATACAGATGGGAAAGATGCAGACAGAAAGAATATGAAAAATAGGGAAAAAGAACACCTGAAGTAAGATAAAAAAAAAAAAAAAATAGATACTAGGCTGGGCTAGCAAGGAGAAATAAACCCAAAAACTTCTGAAAGAAGGGTTTTAAAGGGGGAAAGTAAGAGAAACAGAAGCTGGAGAGGGAAAGGAAAGACACAGAAGCGGGAGGGGGAAAGGAAGAGACACGAAGCTAGGAGGGGGAAAAATAAGAGACACAGAAGCTGGGAGGGGGGAAAAAAAGAGACACAGAAGTAGGAGAGGGAAAGGAAGAGACACAGAAGGGGAGGGGGAAAAGGAAGGACCAGAAGCGGGGAGAGGGAAAGGAAGAGACACAGAAGCTAGGAGAGGGAAAGAAAGAGAAAAGAAGCTAGGAGAAGGAAAGGAAGAGACACAAAAGCGGGGAGAGGGAGAGTGTAAGAGACACAGAAGCTGGGAGGGGAAAGGAAGAGACACAGAAGCTGGGAGGGGGAAAGGAAGAACACAAAACTAGGAGGGGAAAAAAGGAAGAACACAGAAGTAGGAGAGGGAAAAAGGAAGAGAACAGAAGCTGGGAGAGGGAAAGGGTAAGGAAGGGGAAAAGGGAAAAAAAAAAAAAGGGGTGGGGGAAAGGGCAGAGGGGGGGAGGCCTGGAGGGCCTACACATAAAGGTAAGCAAGCAAGCAAGCTCTTTAAGACTTATGGGTATGCATAACTTTTGGGGTTAAATGCTAAATTTGCAGGAACGGGCCCCTCAGCTTACAGTCCCCCGGGCCAAAAGTGGAGAGGGGAAAACCTTCGGGGTATGTTCCTAGACATGTAAAGCCCCGGCATGTCCATCGGTAGATCTTGGGGCATCGGTGCAGGGGGAAGCGCTCCTCTCTGGGCCCGGCGAGCACGACCTTGACCCCCGGGCAAAGCATCAGGGGACCGCTCCTGAAAAGATGACGAAATTTAGTTGGCGCTCAACTGTTTTAAAAAACATGGTATTGAAAGCTGTATGAATTCTTTAATTTTTGAAATCTTTTTTTAAATTAAAATGGTATTTTTATAAAACTGAAAAACAATTGGAAAAATAGATACTAAATGAGCTTTAAACAAGAAAAAAAAAAAGTGAAGTTTTCAAAAAGATCCTTAAAAGTAACTAAAAAAAGATAAAAAGAAAGAGAAATTGACAAAAGATCAGAAAAAATATATATAATAAAAATAATAACAAAATAATAAAAAAAAAAAATATTAAAATAATAATAATAAAAATAATAATAATAAAAAAAATAAAATAATAAAAAGAAAACAAATAGGGGGGGAAAATACTGTAAAAAACGAGGTAAAAATAGGAAAAATAACGTAAAGAAAATCAAGTAAAACTTATCTAAAAATAAAAAAATCCCATAAAGGAAATTTAATACCGAATCAAAAAACAAAAATGTAAAACGTAAAACCAGGAGTTTAAAAGCTTAATAAAAAAATTAAAAAAGATTAGTGTGAAAGTTTGCGAGCAAAGCAATGGAACGAAGAAAAAGGAATGAACAAAAAGGGGGAAGACAAGTATTAAAATAAAAATAAGTAAGGCACGAAAAAACTAAAACCTAACGAGCTAAAATAAAAGAAAAAAAACTAAAAGAACAATTTCGATATCACCTAACGACTGGAATTTAACAGCATCGTCACCAAACTGGTTGGTCAATTTCGACCAGGGCGGCCAGTTGACGGCCCCGAACAGAACCAAGAAGTAATTTGCTCAGGGATAGTTTCCCCCTTAGTATGATTTTGTGGCAAAGGGCTCATCTTGGGGATGGGGGATCGTCAGGTCAAAGTCGAGCTCAAAAGGGAGGGACTCAGGCTTCAAATCATGTGTAAGCACGGCGTTGGGTTAGGCGGCACCGTACATTAGCAGGAAAATTACGGGCCCAATTTTCTAAAAAAGCGGAAAGGCCCAACCCAGGGGAACCAAGAGGCCCATCCCAAAAAGAAGGGACCTAGAGCCCTTTTTATAATGCCTGGCCCATGTTCCCTGTGTACACCTAGCCGTTTCTGCTGCTAAGTCTCTTGCTTTCTCATACTCTCTTAAAATTTCAGGGCCTAACATGGTCAAACTCTATTAGATTGTATTTTTAATGGAAAGTGATGTCGGCCCCTAGAATAAGAAAAGGGTGTTTTTTTTAACCGAGGGAGGGAAAGTTTGGGGCCCCCAGACCACAGTGAAGGGACATTTGGGGCCCAATAAGGGGTTTTTCTTTCTCAGCAAGCAAGTCAAAGCAGTCTTCACCAACGATTGGTTCGCTCTATTATGCCATTGCTCTGCGGATGATATGCTATGGTTAAGTAAGATCAACCTGCATTTATCCCATACCTCCCCAAACAGTTTCAGCGTGAACTTGGCCCATTACTGTGAGTAGATTCGGGTGGGCCAAAGAGAGTGCCCCAGGGGTCAAAAAAGGGCATTGTTACAGGGCTGAAGTTTTTCCTGGGGGGAAATCAACTGAAAAAAAGCGACTGGGGTGATCAATTATGTTTAAAAAACATAGCAAAACCCCTTTTGTGGAAACCCCCAAATTTTTGGTTTTTGGGCAGAGGAACCCCCCCGGGGAATCTCTTTGCTGTAAGGACTATAATGCAGCTTTTTGAGTGTTTCCTCTGCTGTGCTGGAAACCCCTCGCAAGCCTGGACAATAATCGGACTTTTTAAAACATATTTAGAAAGTAATACCTTTTTCTAAATTAAGGTAAGTTCGGTGAACCCAGGATGACACTAAAGGAGGCCCATGCTAAAGCTTAAGTGCCTTTTTTGAGAGATGAGGGCCCACTAACGATGAATGGTCTGATCGATGTGGTACAAACACCCGCGGGTAATTAAAATTCGAAAAGGGGCTATGGAGCCATTTCTTGGGAAAAAGTTTCCCTCCTAAAGGGTTAGAAATGACTTCAGCCTACAATGGATCCGCCATTTGAGTTCCTTAAGTTTTGCAGGCTCCAATGTGTGGGTCAACTCAGCACGGGGCCGTGAGAGCAATCAGGTACAGGTTCAAGCCTTTGTACAAAAAATCTACTTATGATTGGCCTGTGGTCGTATAGTCTTTAAAACGGGGGCCAAAATATATGGGTAAAATCCCCGAACCCCCTCTACCACACCAAGCCCCCAAATCAATGGCGGGAAACCCTTGATTCTGCTTTTCTGAGCTTGGGGGGAAAAAAATACTAAGGGCATGAGGTACTAAAAATCATCATAATCGGCTAGTTTTCAGTTGAATTTGAAATTTCGGGGGTGAAATCTGTCTGACATTAATAGGCGCAGTGATGGTTTTCTTTTTGAATCCCCAAAAGATTTTTTCTTTTTTTTGTCCCAAGCAAAGGGTGTATCCTTCTTTAGGAACAAGTTAAAGGGGCTGCAAATGTAGCTTTCCAGTACATGCTTCCTGAAAAAGCCTGTTCCCCCAAGGAAGGTGTACACCTTTGACATTCTTAAAACATTCATCCGCAATACATTCCCCTTAGATGATCAGGGGCTACCTTACCAGAAACTTAAAAACCCTGGGAAAAGAACTTTTGAAAGGTTTAGCTTGAGACCAGTTTTTTAGAGAAAGCCCAAAGCATTTTACCAAGTATTGGAGGGAAGACAGATAAAAACTATAGATTAAAATGTCTCATGGTGGGCCCAAGTGTATGTCACCTAGGACGGTGTAAGAAAACATTCATTGTGGATTGAAAAGTTGACAGGTGTTGCAACCCCAAAAGGGCAAACATTTTTAAAATGGAAAAAACAATGACCATCACTTAAAGCTGCTTAGGCCGGTCTTCGGTTACTTCCACACTCCAATAAGCGGCAGGTTGGTAACAAAAGTTCAGGTTTCTGTATCCACAAGATCCTACTGAACCATCTTTCTTTTTAACAAAACAATGGAGAAAGGGCCCTGGGGATGTGCAGGCTCAGTTAATCCAGCCTCTAGCATCTCGTTTACCTTCCCCTTTATGACCTGAGAGTGGCATGTGGGAAAGGCGCCAGCCATTGGGTTCCAATTTTAGGGTTTTTTTTTGTGCAACACCAGGACGAGTTTTTTTAACCCCCAAAAAAAAAAAGATTGATACAAAAACAATTTAATTAGAAGAAGGGGAGGAGTTGTAGTTTTAAAAGGGTCTTAGGGAACCTTTTATGACAAAATTTTTTTTCCCACAAATTTTTTTTTTTTCTTATGAGTTTTTAAACCCAGGGGGGATGGGAAGGCAACCTCCCAAAAATTTTAAAAGGACCCATACCCCAAAAACTAAGGCCCTGCAAAGAAGTTTTTTCAAAATTGGGTTTCCGGCCCCGGGATTTCCCCAACCTGGGATCCCGCAAGGGGATTCCACCCAAAAAAAAAAGGCTCTTAACACACCTGGGGCCACTTTTTTTCCCAAACCCTAAAAAAATTTTTCCATTTTTGAATGTTTCTGGCGATTTTCGCCAAACTACAATTTCCCCCCGGGTATTTTTGACCCTCTAGAACTTTGGGGTCCGAAAAAAAGCTCCCCGAATTTGGTTTCTTGACAACTTTCAGTTTACCCGGAAAAGGGGTTTCATGGTGAACTGCTAATACCGGGGGGGGAAAAATTTTGCTGGGGTGAAGGGGTGTGTGAAAAAACTTACGGCGGAAAAATTGTCTTGGGGAACAGGGTGCTGAAAAAGATTGTGGGAGTTTCCGTAATGATGGCAAGAATTGAAATGATTCTAAAATTGGGAAAGGAAAGTTAAATTCACACCCGAAGCCATACCCAACAAAATGAGGAAAATTTTTCTCGCCGGCCCATGACATCTAAATCTGGGAAAAAAAACCCCAAATTTTTTCCCGTTTAGGCTTCCTTTTGGGGCCTGACATCCAATTTTTAGGGGATTTCTTAAAAAAACCCCCCATTTTCAAAATGGCTTTAAATAATTCGAATTAAAAATGCTAATAAACCATAATTAAAAGGAATTTTTTTATTTATTAATAAAAATTAAAATAAAATTTTTTTAAATATATAAAATATATACAAAAAAAAAAAAAAAAAAAAAAAAAAAAACAAAAAAAAAACCCAACCCCCACACAAAACAAAACAAAAAAAAAAAAAAAAAAAAAACAAAAAAAATTTTTAAATTTTTATAAATTAATTAAAAATAATTTAATTTTTTATTTTAAAAATAAATATTTAATTTTCTTAAAAGTTTAATCTGAAAATCGAAAAAAGGTTTTTTTTGGTTTTTTTTTTTTTTAAAAAGGGTTTTCTTGGGGAAAAAAGGTTCACCCAAATTTTTACCCAGTTCCCCGGAAAAATAAAAAAATTTTTAAAAATTTCTGTAAATAAAAAAGGAATTTTAAAAGGAATACAATTTCCTTTTCTTAAATTAAGGGGAAAAAAGGACCTACCCCAAAGGGACCTAGGATTCACCGGAAAAGGCCCCCAGCAAGCGAGAAAAATTCAGGGGGAAAAAGGGCCCAGAAAAAAACCGGGGATTTTGTTGACCCAAGGTTGTGGAAAAAGGTAAATTTTTAATTACGGGTTTTCTTATTTTTTTAGATATCTTTTTTTGTTTTTTTTTTTTTAATAAAATTTAAAGAGAAGTGGGAATTTTCATATTTGGAAACATATTGGATTAAAATTATATTTAAATCGCAATACTATAATTTTAATATATTTGGGTTTTTAATATCTTGATTGTAAAATATTTGTTTTTATGAAAATCATCGTTTGCAATATTTAAAGTAATTTTACAAATTCCGGAAGCGAGTAATAATAGATCGGAACCCGAAAAAAGGTTATGTAAATTGGGGAAAAAACATTGCTATTTCAAAGGGGGGGGGAGTGAAGTTTGTTTATTTATCAGATCAAGTTTTTTTAAAAGATTTGAAAGTCTCCCAAAAAAATAAATGGATTTTAAAAAATATATATATTTAATATATATTTTATTTTATTATATATATATTTATTATTATTTTTTTTTTATATATATATATATATAAAGTATTATTATATTATTTTTTATTATATATATAATATATAATATTAAAATATATTTAAATTTTATATATATATATTTTAATAAATATTTCTTTTATATATATTATATATATATATTATATATATTATTATATATTATATATTATAAAAATAATGATAATTTTTATAAATACCAATTTCCCGCTAAGAGGGTTTTTCAAAACCTGGTATTTGGCAAGCAAGGGGAAAATACCCTGGTCGACATTTTTTTCCCCCCAAGGGGGAAAAAAAATTGCCATCAGAACCCTGAGATTGTGGGATAAAATTTATGGGAACGAGGTGATTAAGGCTAGGGGTTTAGACATTTTTTGAAAAAAGGAAAACCCCCGGGGGGGGGGAAGGGAGGAACGACTTTGGTGGCTGTAAGCAAAGGTGCGACCCTGGGGGCCCAAGAATTCCCCAGGTTTTGTCTGCCAGAAAAATAGGGCAGATTGAAAAGGGGAGGCTTTTTACTTAAGAAAATTTTGAGAAAAAAATGTCATTTTTTGCACTAATACTTGTTAACTTAAATACAAAAAAGGCCAAAAGTCAGAGACACTTTTTTAGGGTTTTTTTTCCAAATACCCCAAACCCCCCCTTTTTGAAAAAACTTTGGGGATTTAAAAATTATACAAACTTTTTTTTTCTAAACTTTTAATATATTTTTTTTTAAAAACTATTGTTTTAAGAATTTTTTTTTCCACCCCGGTATTTCGGCCCTTTTGTTTAAAACTGAAATGGTTTTTTTTCCCATTTTGTTTGTTAAAAACAATAAAATTGTCCGGGGTTTTTTCTGCTTGAAATTTTTTGCCCCAAACCCTTTTGTTTTAATAAAAGGGGCACCGCCCCCTTAGGGGTTTTTTACTTGTATTTTGTTTAATTTTTTTTGGACACCCCAAATTTTGTATAAAGTGACCAGTTTAGGGATGGAAAAATTTTTTCCAAAATTTTTTGTGTAATATTTTAAGTTAAACGTATTTAAAGGGTGCCCAAGGGGGGGGATGAAATTACCCCCTTTTTTTTGGTCTGAGTTTATACCGGATCCTTCCCATTCAAAAAGTGGGCCCCCCGTTTCTCTGTTCAAAAATGTTTTGCGTTTCCCCAAAGACCCCTTTTATTTTTAAATTGCCCCCCCCCCAGTATTTCCGGCTTAAAATTCCCCAAGATTGGGTTTTTCCAAAAAATGGATTTGTCTTTCTTCATTGCTATTCCAAAAAAAAGAGAAAAAAACCCAGGTTTGGGGGAAAACTGAATTTCATTGAAAAGTCTAAATTTCTACCCCTTTCGTATTTTGTACGAAAAGAAAAACCCAACTGTTCGTTGGAAATGTAACTCAATTAGCTTAAAATTTTGCCCCCATGGGAGGTTTTAAATAAATAACCCCCTTATTGTTTGTATAGGAGGGAGCCCAAAATTTCGGTTTTTATTTTTGTGAGAAGGGTCTTTTCAAAAACCAAATTATTTTTTTTTTGTAAACTTTTTTAACTCTTACCCCCCATATTCCTGAAAAAATAAGTTTTTTTGTATCCCCCTATTTAACTGTTTTTCTTTCGTTTTATAAAATTTTAGTTAAAACTTTTATGCATTGTTTTTTTTGGATCCCTTTTTACTTTTGCGCGCTTTCCCCGGGATTGTACTATTTTTTCCGCCTGTGCAATTTTTATGAGCCCAAGATGGCCGTTTTAAAAAAATCCTATCATTTTTACGGCACGTCGATTTTTCAGAGGCCCCCTCGTAAAAAAAATTTAAACTATTTGAGCACATTCTCCCACACTCAAACCCCCTGCGTAAAAAAATATCAGAGACCTCATTCGTTTTCAACATTTTAGCGCCCTTTTTTTCCCTTTTCCCCTCATTTTTTCGGGGATTTTGGCCCCTTTGTTTTCCCAAAAGGTGGGGTTTGGGGTGGGGACGCCACCCCCCCGATGGGGGGCGGGGGCTGGGGGGGGGTCCGTGGGTTTTTTGGGGGAGTTTTTGCCGGGTCCCCCCCCGCCGACCCCGGCCCCCCTTTAATTGGGGGCCCTTCCCCCTTTCTTGCCTTTCCGTCCTTGAGGGGACCTTTTTTGGGAGCTCCGCCAACACAAGCTTGGGCCTTTTGTATTTTCCTGGTAACCTTAACTTTTGAGCTCAACCCCGGCCCCTTTTAAACCGGCTTAAACCAAAAAATTTTCTCGGGGGCGGCTTTCACCGTCCCAGATTCCCGTTAATTCCCCTTTTTTGATTCCCGGGGGTTTTAAAAAACCCGAAAAAGCATTTCCTCAGGCCCCTTTGGCCCGGTAAAGGTTTCCCCGTATTTCTTTTTTTCTAAAGGGGCTTTTTCTGCAGAAAACCCCCAAAAGTGCCTTTCATCACCACTTTTTTTTTTCGCGAATGACGAGGCCAGGAAAACCCTCTTGACCTTCACGGGCCCCCGGGGGGGCGCGGGCCCCCTATACCTTTTTTATGCGGGTTTGCCTAGGGGCCCCCTTTTCCTCCCCGGGGGGGGTGGGGTTTGCGTTTTTTGGGCGTTTTCCTTTTTTCTTTCCCCGGGTTTTGGTTTATCCCCGGTGGGTTTTTTTTTTTTGGCCCGACGGGGATCCCCCGTTTACACATCCCGGTGGGAGTGAAAATTTGTTCCTCCCTTTTGGGGGGAAAAAATTCCCTGGGGGGGGGGGGGGGGGTGGGCGGCAGGGGGGGAAGGCGTCCCCACCCATCCCGGGGGGGAGGGGGGGTTGTCCCCCGTTTTGGGTAAATTTAAATTCCCGCGTCGGGCGGGGGGGGGTAAAAGCATTGTGTGTACCAACACACCCCGCCACGGTTTGGGCAACCCGTTATTCCAACTCGTACGAATTTTTTTTAAAACCCTTTTTTTTAAGCCCCACCAATACCGAACCCCTTTTTATGCCCAAAAAAAACCCTAGTTGGAAAATTTGGGGGGTTTTCCCCCCAAAATCGTCCGAAAACAGGAAAAATCCGATGAGTTCTGCTTTGGTGTTACTAGGCTTACAACTGACGGATGAGCTATTTTATGCTGAAATGAAAGTATTTTATCCCTAGAGTTTGTGAGAAATTGCTTTGCTGTCTGAAAAATAGACGTTTCTGTCGAGGAGGTAATTAACATAGTTATCATTATATGAGTTTTTTTTTGTCTCCTGAATTGATCATTTATCATTTATACATACCGATAGCTCGGTATGTATAAAGGTTTATGTAGCCCGGGGTAATAGAATGTGAAGCAGTGTTATTTTACCGACAGGGCGTTCCTTTGTAGGCAGTACACTTGGGCATTCCTTAAATGAATCTTGCAAAATTTTATATCCCTCAGGAAAGCCGAAGGATTATTGTAAAATATGCTTAGGGAGGGGATTGGTAAGTCAAATTCATGGAAAAGGTAAGTCCGTATACTCAAAAGATACAATAGGTACACCAAAATTTTTATAGTTAAGGGGGACGCGGGCATATTAACATATACCTAACATTTCTTATCCGTAATGCAATACAAGGAAGGTAGTGTTGTACAACCTTTCACCCGTATATTATCAGGCAAAACTAAAGCTGCACCGTCTGCCGAGGAACAAGAGAAATCTATCAGCAAATTATGAAATGCTTGAATAGTTGTGGTAACACAAGCAACAAATTTAGGAGCGTTGTCATTATAAATCCAGTGGTTCGCTTGGTCGTCAATGGATTCTGCGCGCGGAGGTTGTTTTAACGGGCAGCTTTGGTGCCGACCCCATTACATATGTAATGATAACCCGAAATTACGTAAGGTTTCCAAAGAGATAACAGAGCATGATGACCCTGAATCTAAAAAGAAATATGCAGGTTTATCATTTAACACGATGGCAACAATGGGGCTGAACATCATTAGGGGTATAATGTGGGAATTTTAGCGTACTTTGCTTTTAATATCGCTAATCCGGTCCTTTTGGGGTTTTTTCCCAAAAATGGCGGCTGTTTGTCGTTCGGGCCCCATATATGTCTGATTTACCTGATCCAGGAAAGTCGCACAGTCCACCCATGTGTGTGAACGTGACCCATGGGGCAGAATGCAGGTGAGTGACAGGTGTCGACGTCGTGACCTTTTGCAAAACAGTTAAAACACTGATCCGAGTTTGGTGCCCAGTTCGTGACAAGAGGTTTGTTGTGCCTGGGTGAATTGTATTATTTGTTATGTTAATACAGATGTGTTCCCATGTTATGGTTATTATACCAAGAAGAAAGGCGGATTTCCCTTCCTGGAAAGGGGTGGGTTTGTTGTTTACCCGGCTAAGTGGGTGGTGTGCGCTTTTGGGCTGTGGGAAAGGTTTTGTTTTGTTTTTGTGTTAACACTATGCACGTTTGTGGCAACAGTCATACTAGGAGCCTTTTTCCCTTACCCATTTGGCAAACTCGCCGAGTAACTGTTGAGGGCAAAAAAACCCAGTTGATTAGGTTTTTAAAAAGGGGGCCC
>NW_023661595.1:18959-26459 GCF_015228065.2 Penaeus monodon
GTTTTCAAAAAATTTCATGGGGGGCCTTCCATCCTGATCGAAAAACTCTTTAAGTCACTGTTTTTTGCTCAAGCCCCTCATGTCTAGAGTCGATCTGGTGTTTACAGACAAATGCGTTAATGCGGCAGAAACTCGTCTCGAATTAGTTACTGCAGACGTCAGAAACGCATCTCGAATTAACTTCTGCAGACGTCAGAAACGCACTCGATGCGTTCAAAACCCTGCCCCTAGAGTTGCGTACCTGGAATTCTTTTAAAGAAATTTTTTAAAACCCTCTTTTATGAAGCAAATCATCCCCCCTTTTTTGAAGGCTCTTTCAATAGACCTGCATCCTTATCTGAAGTCGTAAGGGCATTTACTAATCAATTGTCTCGCTCACACAGTTACTCGGCGAGTTTGCCAAATGGGTAAGGGAAAAAGGCTCCTAGTATGACTGTTGCCACAAACGTGCATAGTGTTAACACAAACACAAAACAACACCTTTCCCAGCAGACCAAAGCAGCACACCACGCCACATTAGCCATGGCAAACAACAAACCCACATCTCTCAGGAGGGGAAATACCGACCTTCCATAACATGGGAACACATCTGTATAAACATAACAAATAATACAATTCACCCAGGCACAACCAACCTCTTGTCACGAACTGGGCACCAAACTCGGATCAGTGTTTTAACTGTTTTGCAAAAGGTCACGACGTCGACACCTGTCACTCACCTGCATTCTGCCCCATGGGTCACGTTCACACACATGGGTGGACTGTGCGACTTTCCTGGATCAGGTAAATCAGACATATCATCGGCTCCAGCAACGACAAACAAGCCGCCATTTTTAGGGGAAAAAAACCCCAAAAACCCTATAGCGAATTTCAAGCAAAATACAGCTAAAAATTCACCACATTAACCCTAATGACTCTCACCACTATTGTTGCCATCTGTTAAAAGATAAACCTGCAAATTTTTTTTTAGATTCGGGTCATAGCCCCTGTTATCTCTTTGGAAACCTTACGTAATTTCGGGTTATCATTACATATGTAACCTTGTAATGGGGTCGGCAACAAAGCTGCCCGTTAAAACAACCTCCGCGCGCAGAATCCATTGACGACCAAAACGAACCACTGGGTTTTTAAAAGACAACGCTCCTAAATTTGTTGCTTGTGTTACCACAACTATCCAAGCATTTCATAATTTGCTGATAGATTTCTCTTGTTCCTCGGCAGACGGTGCAGCTTTAGTTTTGCCTGATAATATACGGGTGAAAAGTTGTACAACACTACCTTCCTTGTATTGCATTACGGATAAGAAATGTTAGGTATACGTGATTAATATGACCCGCGTCCCATTAACTATAAATTATGGTGTACCTATTGTATCTTATGAGTATAAGGACTTACCTTTCCATGAATTTGACTTACCAATCCCCTCCCTAAGCATATTTTCAATAAACCTTCGGCTTTCCCCGAGGAATAAAATTTTTTTTAAGTTTTCATTTAAGGAATCCCCCAGGTACTGCCTAAAAAGGGGAACGCCGTCGGAAAAACAACCTGCTTAACATTCTATTCCCCGGGAAACCTGACACTAACCCTTTATACATCCGATATGGGTTGTAAAATGATAAATGAAAATTCAGGGAAAAAAAAAAATCTAAAATGATAACTATTTTTAATTACCCCCTCGACAGAAACGTCTTTTTTTCAGACAAAAAGAAATTTCTCAAAAATTTAGGGATAAAATACTTTCATTTCAGCATAAAATAGCTCATCCGTCAGTTGTAAGCCTAGTAACACCAAAGCAGGACTCACGGGTTTTCCCCTGTTTTCGGGCGATTTTAGGGGGAAAAACCCCCTAAAACTGGGTTGTCCTTAAAACTCAGAGTGTGCGGGGGGTTGTGTGTGTGTACATCCCCAAAATTTGGTGGTATTAGGGCGGGCTCTAGAAAAAAAGTGCTTAGTAAAATTACGAATACTGAGTGATGCAAAGGAAACAGGGTGCTGTCCCAACGACCTTTGGCGAGCCCTGGGAATGTATTGTGACAGCACTTGACCGGGCGCCGCACCCCCCCCCCGCGCCCGCCGCGGGGGTTTAAATCACCCAAAAAGCGGACGGGAAAACCACCTTCTCACTGTCCTCCCAGGATGAGGGTGGGGACGCGCTCGATCCCCCCCCCGGGGGAGTGCCAACTACCCCCCCCAACCCTCCACCCAGGGGAGGGATTGATTCCCCCGAACATAGGGATTGAACGATGTGGATTCGACTGCCGACCCTGTGCTGATAACGAGGGATTCCAACTCGTTCAGACCAAAGGAAAAAAGTAAAAACCCCATGCCAATAAACCAGCAACCTGCCCCAAAAAAGAAGGGAAGCCCAAAAAAGCGCGAACCCTCCCCCCCCGGGAGGGGTCATTAGACGGGCCCTTTTCCGAGGAACGATTTTCCCAAAAAAAAGGGGGATGAGGGGTCACCACTCCCGCCCCTCCAAGAAAGGCCCGCTAACAGGGTGCGGGGGAGAGATACCCTCCGCTACGTCTATGTACGACGAGAAAAACAACAATATGTGTCCCTATGTTTAAAGGGCACTTTTGGGGGATCTCTCTGCAAACAAGCACTTTCACCCTAAAAAAAAAAAATACGGGAATACCTGGTTCCGGGTTTTCCCAAAGGGAGGGGGCCGCTGAGGAAGCACTCATTTTCGGGGTTTTTTTAAAACCCCGGAGGTCTATAAGGACGGACCCCTTGAACGGCTCATCATTGATGGAGGGTGAACACCGCCACCTAAAGAGTACCAATTTTTTTGGGTAGATACATAGAGCCGAGCTCCATTCGACCGTGGTGCTCAGGGGTTGTGTCTCTACAAGTGTAAAGGTTATGGCCACGTAGCTAAATATTGCAGAAGGGACACAGCGTGGCGTCTGTGCGGGACTCACAGGAAAAGGACTGCCCTGAAAGAAAGACGGAAAGGGACAACGACAATGAGACGCCGCCCCCACCTAAAGAGGTGGTCGGTGCAGAGCGAAGGTGTGAGGGCCCTGGCACCGAAAACTGCCCCCAAAAACCCGCCACGAGCACCCCCCCCCCCCTGCCCCGCCCTACCCTCGACCGCGGATGGGGATGCCCGCCCACCACCAACCCACCCAGGCCGTGACGTCACCACCCACGGACTTCCCGCAACCCCCAGGGGGTTTCCCCCATCCTGGAAACAGTGCCCAGGAAAAACCCCTTTGGGTGAAAAAGAAGGACACGGCCGGGGAAATAAGAAGCATCGGCAAAGATTCTAAAATAAAAAAAAGCTCAGGCAAGAGATTGCTGAATTAAAAAAAAAATGATAAGGGAGGAACAAAAGTGATCGTGTAGACGGGAAAATGTGCGTTCTGAGATTTAGTGATGTTAGTGATGTTGAAAATACGAATGAGGTCTCTGATTTATTATTACGCACAAAAAGTGACGTGTAGACAGGGAAAATGTGCTTTCTGTGAGTTAGTGATGTTAAAAATACGATGAGGCCCTCTGATATTTTTATTACGCAGGGGTTCTGATGATTTTAGTGTTTGTGATCTGACAATACGAAGAGGTCGTGATATTATTATTACCCCGGGCGGACCATCTGAAAACAGTGACACATCGACCGTAAAAATGACCCTGACGAAGATCGTTGAAACGGCCGATCTGTGGGACATCACTCAGAAAATGCACCCGGTAGGGGTTTATGGTTAGTATAAATACGGGGAAAGCGCGCAAAAAAAAATAAAAAAAGATACAACACAAATACGTAATGCATACAAGAAAATGCAAACTAAAGAGTTTAAATAAAAACAGAAATTTGACCAATCAGTTAAACAAGGGGTTGTGTGGGGACAAGAAAACCTTATTTTTCTTTCTGGATATACGTGTGTCAACCTAAATTTTAATGATGTTTTACATATCCAAAACAATAATTTGACTTTATCTGTTTACAAGAGCCTTTCACATCACCCAAATAAAAAAAAAAACCCCCCCTAATTAGAGGCTCCACTCCATACGAAAAACAGGAATGACGGGCCTATTGATTTATTCAGTGACCCCATCCCGCAAAATTGGTGCAAAAATCTAATGACAATAATGTGCAGTATCAGCATTTACATTTCAAACAGCCCGGGGTTTTTTCTCTCTGCAATGAACGAAAGGGGTTTAAAATTTTCAGACTGATTCACGCCCAATTTCAGAATCACGGCAAAATATGCTGGGGATTTTAAGCTGACATTATACTTTTGGGGAAAGTCAATGCAAAAAAATGGCGAAGTTTTCCGACTTTTTTGTGAAAAACAGTCTATGAAGAATTGATACAGACGGGAAAAACTCACTGGCGGGGGAGGCTGGATTTTTAAATAGGAAGGGATTTTGTGCGGGAACTCAAAAGCATGTTTGAACAGAGCTAATCAGTGACCATTTTGCAATATAACAAATACGCTGTTGATAATACTCATCACCAAAATAAATAGGGTCAAAATTTCTATCCCCCTTCCCTTGAGATCATTTTAAATCACGTATCTATGACTGGTACAAGATTACACAGTAACAAGTTTTGAAAAATTTTTCCCATGGCATAAAAACAGTGGCCTTGTTTACAAAAACCCCTTGGGTTGTCCAAAGAAACCTTCAAAAAAGCAATCACAACGCTGCAAAAAACCTAAGGGTCGGTGACCCTACATTTTTAAAGGGAAAAAAGCGAGTTGGGAAAGTTTTATGATATCTACAAGCAGGATAATACCCTGACAACCTTTTTAAATTTTTTAAAAGGCTAAAAAAAACCTAGGGGAATTAAAATTCATTTCAGAAATGAACAGGGAACAGTTCCTACAAAGCATTAAAAATAACACCTCATGTCGGGCTGGAAAAAAAATTTAATCGAATTTCAGGCAAACCAACAAACACCCCCAGTTCCATAGTCTTTTGCACAAGCAATATGTCCTTAGTCAATGGGCGGGAGGGTAAAATTAGCTCATTTTCCCAAAAATTCAGGTCACCTTAGTCAATCAAAATTGCCCAAAATTTGCCTTTGAGTTTGGTGTTCTAATGACCCCTCAGACTTTTGAGATCACTGAGGGGGGGGAACTGAACAATGCACTGATCAAAAAAAAAGCGTCCGCCCCGGGTAGGAGGGAATTTACCTATATGCCCTCCCCCTTTATAGCTCGGGTACCTGGAAATCCCCTTTTGCACCTATACAGGTTAATTTTGTCAAAAGGTTTTTCTCCCGGGCCCCCTGGACACGCAGTCTAATCACCCCTATACCAAAATCAAACCTGATAAATACCCCCAAATTTCATTAACCTAGTGTATCAAAGTTCTAAAAAGGAAAATTTTGACAGACTCAGGTACAGTTTACAAGGTAAATTTTTCCACAGACGTAGGATTTCTATCGGACGTCCAACAAATTCTTTGCAGATATTTTTCACCCTAACCCAGGGAAGCACACTGTTTTTCTTGACCTTAAGTCAGCTTTTTACATTGCAAAAAAGAGAAGTTATCTGAACAAAATTTGTAAGTTTGGCATCCGGGGTAAGATATTGAATGGATTGAATGTATTCTCGAAATGACTGCAAATGTCCCGTTCAGGGAGTAGAAGTTCCCCTTCACAGTTTTTTGAACTTGGAGCACAGGGAGGAGTTCTCACCCTATGCTGTTCAATGTCCCATGCACAAACTGGTGCAGATATCCACTGGGGATGGGGAATCCATTATATGTTATGCGATGACATTGGTCAGAGCATCATCCAAGTGAGGATGCAAATAATTTCGACAGAATCACAGAAAGGCACATGATGTGTTAGTCATTTTCCCCTGAGAAAAAAATGGCTCTAAACCCCTGTATCAACCCCCCCCCACTTTTTTGCATAGGTACCAGGGGCGGGCATTGCCACAAGTATAAAAATCTCGGGTGAATGTAAATTGGAGACCTGGTCCTTCTCTAAAGAAAGACTCGGGGAGATTTGAAAACCTTGAAAGTTCTTGTCGGAAAAACATGGCATCAATGTTAAATCGCTGACTGTTTTTCTTGGCTTTTATAAAGGGCGTTGTAGACTACCCTGCACGCACTTGTTTCAGTGTAAGGGAAACAGAAATAGGTAGTTTGGAAGTAGTGCAAAAAAGAACTAGAGGATTTTCCCCGCGCCCCCAGAACGCAAGGTAGTAAAAAATGAGATCAGAATTTAAAATTACCATCCATTTCTGATAGAAAATATTTTTCCCCCCTATTTTTGGGGGAAAGCTCTAGGGAACCCCTCGTATCTCTCAGATTTCCAAAACAACGCAACATAAAATCACGCAAGTAACGTGCAAAACAACACACGCGCGCCCTTGAAAACAAAAACGCAATGAAAATTTAAAATCAATGTTCCATTAGTAAAATACCAAAAAGGGCGCTCCATTCCACCATGGAAAAATTCAAAAATTGATCGTGCACCTTACAGTCTACACAAAAAAAAGGGGAATAACTGTGTGTTGAAACAAAATTTCGCTAGCACGGTAAAGGGAAAACACAGAAAACTAGGGGGGATGATGCATATGAGTTTTACCCCCCGACGGATCCTACAGTTGGATACAAGCTGGTTGTGCTTTTCGCTGTATCAAATATGGTTTCTACAACACAAATTTAAAATGAGAAACAAAATGGGCAGCATACCAAACGGAGCTGGCAGGGATACTCCTCGCAAAAGAATTTTTATGTCTAGGGGCTCGGGTAGTTTTCTGTGACTCTCAAAAGGGTCTTCGGCGCTAAATTCTTTTAAAAAGGTGGCGATGAAGAAAATTTTAAATTGCAAAGGTAAAGTAACCATGCAACAAGCGAATTTCAAAATTCATTTGTATGGGGTACCCCCCTTGGCATACCAAGCACGACACGTATACAATTGGCGAAAGAAGCCCGCAGCAAGGATATTTTGAAAAATAACTTGGGTGCCTTTGCAGGGGGGCCATATTTGAAAAGTTCTCATAAAGGAAAACTAGTAGATCGATTAACACTCAAAGGCCGAAAGCTGACCATAAGGGATACGATCAGTAAAGAGATGGCAACCTTCCTATGGTGGCACCAAGCAAACCAGACAGTGTGAGTGGTTATTGCCAAATACTTAGGGTTTCAGAAGTACTGGAAAATACACGGTGCAAGAAGTGCAGATGAAAAGAGTGACTGTGTAAAAGAAAACAACGAAACCCGAGCACTATATCTCGGAAAGTCAGTGAACAGCTTTTAGGGGCCCCCTAACATGAGGTATAAGAACTATGTGAATATTTCATTTCATCTGATACATTGGGAAAAATATCTCGTACTATACCCTAAAAATTTTCTATGTGATAACTGAGCAAATAACATGTTTTTCAAACCGTGGGAAAAGATATGTAAATAATAATATTTGTATGATGTATGATTTATATTTATTTTTACCTTTTACAACTACAGTAGTTACAGTACTGTACAATTCAGATATATTAAAAAAGTAATCATGATTGCCCCCGCCTGAGCAGATAG
>NW_023661595.1:28959-31459 GCF_015228065.2 Penaeus monodon
GCTATCCCCGAGGACGGCCCCTCAGTATAGCAGATTTTTGCTCAACGAGTATTCATTCTAGAAGAGCAACTTTTTCCACCTGAACCCCACCAGGTAGCAGCAGCAGTCTCGGGGTAGTCCATGTCACACGCATTTTTCAAACTGAGTACCCACAAGACACATGACTGTCTGCAGTTAATAATGCCACTCATGTTTCAACTGTAGGCAGAAAGGGGCACGACACCCAAACTGTCTCTTTCCTGAACCCCGGCCCGCCCCCCCAAAGTCGATGTCGGATATTCCAAAGTGCAATCAGTGCTGAAAAACCCAGAACTCGCTCATAACCAGTGGGGAGCCCCAATCGTCCTTTTAAATGTCAGGGGCCCCCCCTGTATTAGCTTTTTTTGACACGGGCTCGAAGTCCCCATGTAAACCCTTCAGCTTTGAAAAGGTGGGGGGATATAAGAAATCCCCAACTAAAAAGAAAATACTAGGGGGGAGTGTCAGGGGCCCCAGCGAACCTCATACGAGGTAAAACCAGATTTGTCTTTTCTCCCGATTTGTTTAGTCATAGGTTTTCTTTGTGTCGAGAATTTAATTTTTCCAGTGACTTTTTTGTTTGGTATGACATTCGGTGTGTAAATTTTCAAATTGCTCATCATACAACCCCCCTTTCAGCTTAACTCATCATTAAAAATGTCACTTCCCCATTCACTTCACGAGACACAGTCACGCACTTAGTTTTTTAGCCCACCCCCCCCCCCTGTTCCCCACAGAGCGATTTTTCCCCCGCTAAGTGTATAGTCCAGCAGGCCCTCTAACACAACCATTGCAAACTTTTTTTCGGGTTCAGTCATGTTACATTCTAGAACCACCAATTCCGGAAAGCTGCCAATTTTGTCAGTGAAAGGGTCTCTAGGGTTTTTACAGGAGGCCGTATTTCTGGAGCTAAAAGGGGTACTATGTTTATGGCTGAAAAAAATCACGCCAGAGGGAATTTCGATTTTTGGGTCGTTAATCTTGCACAAACCCTCACTCTTAAAAATGGAAAGAAGTTGGTGGCGTTTATGGGTGCAAAAAAAAAAAGTTGGCCCCCAGTGATGAGGTGAAGTTTTTTCTCCTTTTCTGGTCGGAACCCCGGGATTGCCAGGAATCTCACAGGTGGGAAATCCCTGGTCGGCCAAAGTTTTTGAGCACCCATCCTTTGCAGAGGATACTTCGATTGTGCTTAGGCCTCTATGATTTTGGGTTTGGGGGATGACCATTTAAAAACCCCTTTCCCTGAGGTTGCCTCTCTCCATCCCCCGCCTGTGCGTAACTAAACATGATACCCCAAAAAAAAAATTGTAGGTATAGAATAAAGTTTTGTCATCCAGGATTTCCGATTTAGATCCTTTACAAATCACTAACTTCCTACGAGTCTCATTCTAAGTTGGAAAATGTTTTGTACTATCCACATTTTTTAGGGGGGTTTAAACAACATCGGTACGTCCCGGGTGTTCATCACAATAAAACCCTCTGAAATTGGGCCCAATCTGCACATGGCAGTGGCGCCTTCCACATGCCCTCTCAGGTCATAAAGGCAGAGTGTGACGAGATGCTAGAGGCTGGATTAACTGAGCTGCCATCACCATGGTTTCCCCCTTGTTTTAGTTAAAAAGAAATGGTTCGAAAGGGATCTGTGGACTACAAAACCGAACTCTTTACCACACCGCCGTTTTTTGGAGGGGGAAGTAAGGCAGAAGACGGGCTAAGACAGCTTTAAGTGATGTCATTGTCTTTTCCATTTAAAATGTTTGCCCTTGGGCTTGCAACAGCATGTCACTTTTCAACCCACAATGAAGTTATTTATCCCCTGCCTAGGTAGAATACACTGCCTCCATGTGACATTGTAATCTATATTTTTTCATTGTTTCCCCCCTCCAATATTTTGGGTAAGATGTTTGGTCTTCTCTCTAAAGCGGGTCTCAAGCAAAACCCTTTTAAAAAGATTTTTTCCGGGGGGTTTTTGAAGTTTTGGTGAAGGGTACCCCCTGTCCATCAAAGGGTGACATGTTTTGTGTGATGAATGTTTCTAAAAGTAAAGGGTACGACGTTTCCCTTGGTGCAACAGGTTTTTTTCGGGAAAGCATGTACATGGATTGCTACATTAGCACCCCCTTTAACTTTTTCCCTAAAAAAAGGATACACCCTTTGCTTGGGGACAAAAAAAAAAAAGTCTTTGAGAGATTCAAAAAAAAACCAATCACTGCGCCTTTTTAAAGTCAACAGATTTCACCCACGAATTTCAAATTATACTGACACTAGCCGATTATGATGATGTTTAAACCTCATGCCCCTTGAGTATTTCTCCCGCAAGCTCAAAATCGATCAAGGTTCCTGCATTATTTGGGGGGGGGGGGTCTGGCTGTGGGGAAAAGGGGTTGGTATTTGCCCATATGATTATGGCTGCCGTTTTAAAGTCTATACGACCACGGCCCATCATAATATGAGTTGGTAAAAGTGCTGTGAACCAGTACCT
>NW_023661595.1:43959-58966 GCF_015228065.2 Penaeus monodon
TAAGAGGGAAAATAAAAGAACAGAACTAGGAGAGGGAAAGGAAAGACACAGAAGCTGGGAGGGAAAGGAAAAGACACAGAAGTGGGGGAGGAAAAGGGAAAAGACACAGAAGCTAAGGGGAAAAGTAAAAGCACAGAAGCGGGAGGGAAAAAAGACCGAAGTGGGGGAGGGAAAAAAGAGACACAGAACTGGGAAGGAAAGGAAGACACGAAGCTAGGAAGGGGAAAATAAGGAACAGAAAATAGGAGGGAAAGGGGAAAGACACAGAACTGGGAGAGGAAGGAAAAGACCAGAGCTAGGAGAGGGAAAAGGGAAAAGGACACAGAACTAGGAGAGGGGAAAAGGGGAAGGAAAGGGGAAAAAAAAAAAAAGGGGTGAGGGAGGCAAGGGGGGAGGCCCGGAGGCCTCACACTTAAGGGAAGCAAGCAAGCAAGCTCTTAAGTCTTATGGGATCATAACGTTTGTGTTAAATTGCAATTTTTCATGGAGAGGGGCTCCTCAGTTTTACAGTCCCCCCCGGCCAGTGCAAAGGGGGCCCGGGGGAAGGGGCAAATCCTTCGAGTATCGTTCCTAGAATGATCAATTGGGCATCGTCCATCCGGTAGATTTTGGCTCGGCGCAGAGGGAAGCTGCTCCTCTCTGGGCCGGGCGAGCACGACCTTGACGCCGGGCAAAGCACATGGGGACCCTCTGAAAAGTATGACGCAATTTGTTTTTGCTCTAACTGTATTTAAAAAAAATTGTTTGTTGAAAACTGTATGAAGTTCTTTAATTTTTAGAAATCTTTTATTAAAATTTAAAAAATGGTATATTATAAACTGTAAAAATTGGTAATAGATACTAAAAGAGCTTTAAACAGAAAAAAAAAAAGTGAATTTCAAAAAGACACTTAAAAGTAACTAATAAAAATAAAACGAAAAAGAAATTGACAATAAATCATAAAAAAAATTTTAAAATAATAAAAACAATAATAAATAATAATAATAATAATAATAATAAAAATAATGATAATAATAACAATAATAATAATATAAAAAATAAGATAACAAAAAAGAGGGGAAAAAGACTGTAAAAAAAGAGGGAAAATATAGGAAAATATACGTAAATGCAAAAGCAAGTAAAATTTTCTAAAAATAAAAAAATCCCTCAAAGGGAAATTTAATACCCGATCATAAAACATAAAAAGTAAAAAGTAAAACCCGGAGATTAAGCTTAATAAAAATAAAACAGTTTTGTAAAGTTTGCAGAGCAAAGCAAAGGAACGAAGTAAAAGGAAAGAACTAAAAGGGAAGAAAAAGTATTAAAATAAAAATAAATAAAGGGCACGAATAAACTAAAAGCAAAAAGAGCTAAAAAAAGAAAAAAAAAAAATCTAAAAAAAACAATTTCAGATATCACCCACGATGAGAATCTAAAAAGCATCGCACCAAACCGGTTGGTCAATTTCGACCTAGGCGGCCTCGACGGACCCGAACAGAACCAAAAAGTAATTCGCTCAGGGGGTATCTTCCCCTTAGATATGGTGTTTGGCAACGCTCTCTTCGGCTCGGGATCGTCAGGTCCAAAGTCGAGCTCTAAAGGAGGGACATCAGGCTTAAAAATCATATTAAGCAGGGGTTTGTGTGTTGCGGCCCCGTATCATCTAGCGGGAAAATTACTCCCCTAATTTCTAAAAAAGCGGAAAGGCCCAAACCCCCAGCGGGAACCAAGGCCCTCCCTAAAGAAAGCGCTCTAGAGCCTTTTATAATGCCTGGGCCCCTGTTTCCCTGGTACACCTAGCCGTTTCTGCTGCTAATTCTTGCCTTTTTCATACTCTCTTAAATTCAAAGGGTCTAACATGGTCAAACTCTATTAAAAATTCGTATTTGTTAAAGGGAAAATGAGTGTCGGCCAGTAATAAAAAAGAGGGTGTTCTTTGTAGACGAGGGTGGAAAAATTTGAGGCCCCGACGCACGTGAAGAGACACTTTGGGGCCCAAAGAAGGGTTTTTTTTTCTCAGCAAGCATAGTCAAAAACAGTCTTTACCACCGATTGGTTCGCTCATTATGCATTGCTCTGCGGATGATTGCTATGGTTAAAATAAGATCAACCTGCATATTACCTACCCCTCTAAAAAAGTTCGCAGTGAATCTACCATTATCTGTAGTAATATCGAGGTGGGCCCAAAGAGAGGGACCCAGTGGTCTAAAAAGGCGTTTGTTCGTGGCTGAAATCTTATTTCCCGGGGGAATCACTGTAAAAAGCGATGTGGTGATAATTATGCTTAAAACAAGCAAAAGCCCCTTTGGGGAAAACCCCAAATCTGTGATTTTGGAGAGACCCCCTTTATAGGGGAAACTCGTTTTGTATAAGGACTATAAGGGAGCTTTTTTTAGTGTTTTTCCCCTTTCGGTTGGGAAACCCCGCAAGCCTGGACATATAATCGAACTTTTTCAACATATTAGAAAATAAAACACATTTCTAAGATTAAGGTAAGTTCGGTGAACACCAGGATGAGCAGCAAAAGGGGCCCATGCTAAAGCTAAGTGCCATTGTTCTGAGAGACTGAGGGACCACTAACTGATGAAGGGGTCTGATCTGATGTGGTACAAACACCCTGCTGTAATTCAAATTCTGATAGAGCTAGGGGTAGCCATTTCTTAGGTAAAGATTCCTCCTGAAGGTACAAAATTACTTCACCTACAATGGATCCGCCATTTGACTTCCTTAGTTTTGCAGGCTCCATATGTGTGGTGTCAACTACAGCACAGGGCCGTGAGAGCAAGTCCCGGTACATGGTTCACAGCACCTTTGTACAACAACTCATACTTATGATGGGGCCTGGGGTCGTATAGAATTTCTTTAAAAACGGCAGCCATAATCATATGGGTCAAATACCCGAACCCCTCTACCACAGCCGAGCTCCCAAATCAATGGCAGGATACCTTGATTCTGCATTTCTGAGCTTGCGGGAGAAAATACCAATGGGATTGAGGTACTCAAACATCATCATAATCTGGCCCAGTGTCAGTATGAATTTGAAATTCGTGGGTGAAATCTGTCTGACAATATAATAGGCGCAGTGATTGTTTTCTTTTGAATCTCTCAAAAACTTTTTCTTGTTTTGTCCCCAAGCAAAGGGTGTATCCTTCTTTAGGAGACAAATTAAAGGGGCTGCTAATGTAGCATATCCATGTACATGCTTCCTGAAAAAGCCTGTTGCACCAAGGAAGCGTCGTACACCTTTTACATTCTTAGAGAACATTCACTCACAGCAATACATGTCACCTTAGATGGATCAGGGGCTACCCTTCACCAGAAACTTCAAACCCTAGGAAACGATAAATCTTTTGAAAGGTTTAGCTTGAGACCAGCTTTAGAGAGAAGACCAAGCATCTTACCAAGATATTGAGGTGGAGATCAGATGAGAACTATAGATTACAATGTCATCATGGTAGGCAAGTGTATGGTCCTCCTGGGACAGGTGATAAGATAACATTCATTGTGGATTGAAAAGTTGACAGTGCTGTTGCAAGCCCAAAGGGCAAACTTTAAACTGGAAAAGACAATGACCTCCACTTAAGGGGCTGTCTCCTAGGCCAGTCTTCTGGCCTTACTCCACACTCCAATAAGCGGCAGGTGTGGTAACAGAGTTCAGTTTCTGTAGTCCACACAGATCCTTACGAACCATCTTTCTTTTTAACTAAACAACTGGAGAAAGCCATGGTGATGTGCTAGGCTCAGTTATCCAGCCTCTAGCATCTCGTCACACTCTGCCTTGATGACCTGACGAGTGGCATGTGGAAGGCGCCACTGCCATGTGCAGATGGCCTAATTTCAGAGGTTATTATTGTGTACTGAACACCAGGCACTGTACCGATGCTTGTTTATCCCCACTAAAAAGTGATGGATACTGATACAACACATTTCCAACTTAGAATGAGACTCGCTGGAAGTTGTGAGTTTGTAAAGGATCTAAATCAGGAAGTCCTTGTGATGACAAAACTTCATTCTTATGACCTACAATTTTGTCTTGGCTATCATGTTTTAGTTACGCACAGGCGGGTGATGGAGAGAGGTCAACCTCAGGGAAGATGGTGAAATGGTCATCCTCAAACCAAAATCATAGAGGCCATAAGCACAATCGAAGTCATCCTCTGCAAAGGATGGGTGCTCAAAATCTTCTGGCTCGACCAGGGATTCCTCAACCTGTGAGATGCCTGGCAATCCTGGGGATTCTCGACCAGAAAGGAGAGCTAACTCACCATCATCACTGGTGCCAACTTTCTTTTGACACACCATAAACGCCACCTAACTTCTTACCATTTTTAAGAGTGAGTGGTTTCGTGCCAAGATTAACGACCCAAACATCGAATTTCCTCGGGCGGTTTTTTTGCAGCCATAAACATAGTACCACTTTGAGCATCCAAAAATACTGCATCCCTGTAACATCCCTAGAGCCCTTTGTCGAAAAAATTTGGGCAGCTTTCCCCGTTTGGTGGGGTTCTAGAATGTGAACATGAATAAATAACCGAAAAGTTTTGCAATTTTTGGGTTTTCAGAGGCCGCTGTGACTATACACTTAGCGGCGGAAACACTATCTGTGGTGAACACTCTGGGCGAAACAAGATTTTACTGCAGTGACGTGTCTCTGTAAGTGCACTGCAATCATTTTAATAATTTAACTGAAGGAGGGTTTGGGATGATGAGCAAGTGGAAAAGACACACCCTGATATTCCATACCAAGCAAAAGTCCCTGGAAAAAATTAAATTCTCGACAAAAAGAAGCCTATGACTAAACATAACTTGGGGGAAAATGACAAAACTGGTTTTTCCCGTTGAGGCTTCGTTGGGGACCCTGACACTCCGTATTGTCTTACTAGTTGGTTATTTCTTTAATCCCCACATCCTTTTCAAAGCTAAGGCTTTACAAAGGGCTTCGAGCCATTTTCAAAAATGCTAATACAGGGACCACTGACATTAAATGGCACGTTGGTCTCCCTGATGGTTTCTGAGCGAGTCGCTGGGGGTTTTCCAGCACTGATTGCACTTCGGAATATCCGAATCGATTGGTTGGTCGGGGCCGGCGTTTTAGGAAAAAGGGCAGTTGGATGCTCTGTGCCCTTTCTGCCTACAGTTGAAACCTGCATGGATTTTTAACTGACGCGTCATGTGTCTTGTGGGTACTCAGTTTGTGAAACTGCGTGGACATGGACAACCACCCAGCTGCTGCGCCTACCTGGTGTGGGTTCGGGTGAGAAAGTTGCCATTCTAGAATGTAATACTGTTAGCAAACTCTGCTATTTCTGAAGGGGGCTCGTCCTGGGTTAAGCAAAAAGGGTTTTTCTCACCCAGTTTGGGGACGGCGCTTGAGGGAAGCGACCCCTCTTTGTCCGGAGAAATTTTCCCCTTTGTAAAGATAAATTTTTCAAGTTTACAATGGACCATGGGGCATTATACGTTCCGATTCAAAAGTTTTTTATAAATAGTAATATAATAAATATAATATTCACACACCACACCCACACACCACACACACCACAACACTACCAACATACACAACCACACACACACACACACACACCACACAACACACACACACACACCCCCACACACACACACAATATATATACGTAAAATTTTTTATATATACATTATATAAAAAAATAAAAAAATTATATATGTATAATGGTATATTATTATATTAATAATTTTATTTTATATTATATATAAATACATATTATATATATATTTATATAAATAAAATATAAAATAATATAATATTATATATTATATTTTTATATTATACGTATATATTTTAAAACGTGTATACACGCACACACCACACACACACACAACACACACACACAAAACACACAACACACACACAATATATATATATATATATATATATATATATATATATATGTTCTATGTGTCTCTACTTTTATATATATAAATATATATATTTGAGTTTTTCTCTAAATAGAAATTTAATCCTAAAAAAAGTACATTTTTTCCAAAGCGTCCTTGTTTCATTGGGTTTGAGTAACAAATAAGTCGAAATTTTTTTTCCCCTTCTGTAAAAAAAGGCCTTCAGTCTGCTATTTCGACCAGATACTCCGCACAAGATGAATACCAAAAACATTTCTTCACAAGGGTTGCCCTCTTAACTAAAAAATGGAAGCGTAAAAGGAATATAATTCCCTGCTTAATTAGGGTCAAATGGACCTCACCCAAGGTACCTACTTGTCTATTCACTGGAGGACACAGGCAACTAGTGCAAGACGTAGAAAGTGTCAGCCGGGTATATTAGTGTCCCAGCAAGCCGGGGAGGACTTCTAGTGTGACCCAAGCGTTCGTGAAAAAAGGGGACTTGGGTAATCGTACACGAAAGGATATTGCCTGGTATATTTGTGTTATTTTCTGTTTTTGTTTTTTCTTCTTTTTCTTTTCAGATAATATAAAATATGCAAAGTGGGAATTGTTCAATGGATTTTGGGAAGCAGGTATGGGTTTAAACTTTAAATTTTATAGATACAGCAAACTATAAATTTTTATAAAGATATTAGGGTCTTCTGCTAATCTACTAATGATTGTAATGAAGTTATGCCTCTAATTAATCATTGTCTGTCTAAGTAATATTAGTATATATCGCACAAATTCATCGTTTGCATATGCGATTAACTACTGCACGGTGGGGGCGGGCGCGGGAAAATAAGATTTTGCTAAATATCGGTAAATAACATTTAAAAGCTGTACAATGGGGAGGGATCATGCAATGTTTTGCTATCTTCATCACGCATGGCGGGAAGTTTGTAATTTTAGTGTTTAGTAAAGTATCTCCAAAATAGAGATATGCGAATGTTTTAAAAATAAATATATATATGATATATATATATATATATATATATAATATATATATATTATATATAATTATATATATATATTATTTATGTATGTATGTGTATATATAATATATTATATATATATATATAATATATATATATATATATATGTACTATGATTTATATATATAATAAAATTATATTTTATATATATATATATATATATAATATTATATTATGTATGCATGTTGTTGTATGTATGTATGGTATTTATGTATATATATTTTATATTTAAAATATAATTATTAAAATTTATTTTAATATGTTTTAATGTATTTATACCACACTTACCTGAACGAAGAGGTTTCTTACAAATTCCCCTGCGTTGGACGGCTAATGCAAGGGGGGATATAACCTAAAACCTGTCGTTTACATTTGCCACTCCCCATAGGTATAAAAAATCCCCCTGCCATAGCAAATAGCTTCCAGGGGGCAGAATATAAAAGGGTAGACTAGGTCGATGTAACGGGGCTGAGGGGGGTGTAAGCTCATTTTATTGAAAAACGGGAACCCGGTGAGGCTAAGGCTTAGGAGCAGACATTATAGGATGGCAGGATATAAAATAAGGTGCGACCATCCCGGGGGTCCTCAATGAACCCCCAGTACGCTCGTAGCCTAGGGGCAAGGCATAGTCGTCAGCGTTGAGAGAGCCGGGATGCCATGATAAGAATAGTATCTGCAAAAAAAAAATAGTCAGTATTTGCACTGGAGAAAACTTTTTGGAAAGTTTAAACCCAATCAAAAATAAACCCAAAATCTCACTACCGTATGCCTTAATGTAGGTTTTTTTTTTTTTAACCTTAATCCCCAAAGGGGCCCTCAGGTCGAAAACAAGCTTTGGGCATCCCCAAAATTTATGACAAGCTTTTCCAAATACTAAACTTTCAACATATATTTTTTTATGATGAGCTATTAAGTTAAGTTAAGAATTTTTTTACCCCCCGGGCTATTGCTCAGGGTGGCAATCATGATTACAGTTTTAATATATCTGCATTGTACAGTAGTCTGTAATACTTTATTGTACAAGGAAAATAAAAATATAAATCATACACATACAAATTTTTTATTTACATTGTTTTTGCCACTGTTTTTTGAAAAACACTGTTTTTGAACGGGATTTATCACATAGTAAATTTAGGGTATAGTAGGGGTTATTTTCCCCAATGATAAATGAAATGAAATATTCACTGTTCTTTATACCTTTTTTGGTGGTCTAAAAAGGCTGTATCACTGACTTTCCCGGATATATGCTAAAGCGTTTTTGTTTTCTTCGTTACACATCTACACTGATTCATTGCATTCTCACCGTGTAGTTGCCGTAATTCTGTCCCTAAACGTATTTGGGCAAAACCACGTCCACTGTCGGGTTTTTGATTTGGTGCCCCCCAAGAAAGGCTTGCCATCTCTATACTGACGTAGTCCCTTATGGTACAGCTTTCGGGCCTTTGAGTGTTAATCGACCTACAGTTTTTCCTTATGAAACTTTTCAAATATGTGCAACCCTAGCAAGGGGCACCCCAAGATCTATTTTTCAAAATACCCTTCTGCAGGCTTTTTCCCAATTTGTATACGGGGTCGTGCTTGCGTATGCCAACTGAGAGGGTACCCCATACAAACTAATGTTGAAATTACGCTCTGTTGCATAGGTTACGTTACGCAAATGCAACTTACAATTTCTTCATCGCCCCTTTTTTTTGAAAAAATTTAGCGTCCGAAGAGCATTTGAGAGTCACAGAAAACACTCCAGAGCCCCTAGACATTAAGAATTCCGTTGCGAGGAGAAACCTGCCAGCTCCGTTTGTGTATGGGGCCCCATTTTTTTGTATTCTCATTTTAATTTGATTTTTGTATAAGCCATATTGTATACCGCGCAAGCACAACCAGTTTTGTACCCAAACTGTACGGTCCGGGGCGTAACACTCATATGCATATCCCCATAATTTGTGGTTCCTTTTCCCGTTGCTACGCAATTTGTTTAAAACACACCTTTTATGACCCTGTTTTTTGTGGTCCCCCATTAAGGTGCACGATAAATGTTAAATTTTTTCCCATGGGGGAATGGAGCGCCCTTTTGGTATTTTATAATTGAACATTGAGTTTTATAATTTTCATTGCGTTTTTTGTGTTCAGGGGGCGCGCGTGTGTGTGTTTTGTCACGTCTACTTGCGTGATTTTTGTTGCAGTTTTTTTGGAAATCTAGAGATACGAGGGTTCCCTCAGAGTTTTTGCCCCAAATATGGGGAAAAAAATTTATTCTATCAAAAATGGATGGTAAGTTTAATTCGGGATCTCATGTTTACTACCCTTGCTGTTCTCGGGGCCTGAGGTAATCCTCATAGCTTCATTTTGCACTACTTCCAAACTACCTATTTCGATTCCTTACCTGCAAAAAGTGCAGTGCTGGTATCTACAATGCCCTTTATAAAACCAAGTAAAACTTCTCGAGCTTAACTTTGATGCCATGTTCTTTTCCCGACAAGAACTTTCAAAGGTTTCAAATCTCTCCCAAAGCCCCCTTCTTTTAGAGAAGGACCAGGTCTGCTCTTTTTACATTCCCCCGAGATTTTTATACTTGTGGCATATTCAAGCCCTGGTCACCTAGCGAAAAGGGGGTGGGGGTATGATAATGGGTTTAGACCTTTTTTTTCTCCGGAAATGATAATCCACCTCATGTGCCTTTGCTGTGATTTTTTTCGGAAAATTATTTGCACCCTCATTTGTGATGATGCTTGACGATAGTCATCAGATAACATAAAGGGGATTCCCCACCCCCAAGTGGGATTCTGCCACCAGCTTGTGCATGGGGACATTGAACAGCATAGGGTGAGAACTCCCCCCTGGGGGTCCCAAGTTAAAAAGACTGTGAGTGGAACTTCTCACCCCCCTAAACGGGACACTTGCAGATCATTCGGAGATACTTCTAATCCATTTTCAATTCTTCCCCCGGATGCCAAAGTTACAATTGTTCTAGGAAAAACTTCTCTGTTTGCAATGTCAAAGCTGATTTAAGGGTCAAGAAAAAACGTGGCTTCCCGGGATTAAGTGTAAAAAAGTACTTGCAAAGAAATTTGTGTGCACTCCCGATAAAAAATCCGTACAGTCTGTGAATAATTTCCCTTGTAACCTGTACCTGAGTCGTTCAAAAATCCTTTCTAGAACTTTGATACCAGGGGTTAAGAAATTGGTCGGTATTTATCAGTGTTTGTTTTTCGGTATAGGGATGTTAGACTGCGTGCCCGGGGGCCGGCAGAATCCCTTGTGACAAATTTTACCTGTATGGGTTTGAAAAAGGGGTTTAAAGGGTACCTGAGCTATAAGGGGGAGGACCTTAGGTAATTCATCCTCCCTGGGGGGGACTTTTCTTTGTCATGATTGTTCATTTCCCCCACTCAGTGATCTCGCAAAGTCTGAGGGGTCAGTACAAAAATCCATCTCAAGGGCAAATTTGCGTGAAATTTTAGATTGACAAAGGTGACCTGAATATTTGTGGGAAGTGAGCTCAATTTCCCGCTCCAGCCCATACTAAGGAGCATTCGGGCTTGTGCAAGGGACATGGAACTGGGGGGTGTTAGTTGGTTTGCCTGAAATTCGTTTAAATTTTTTTCCCCAACCCTCCGACATTGGGGGTTTTTATTGTTAATGCTTTGTGGGAACTTTTCAACGTGTTCTTTCTAAAAATGAATTTTTAATTCCCGTGGGTTTTTTGTTACCCTTTAAAAATTTTCAATAAGGTTGTCACGGTATTACCCTGTTGTAGATTATAAGCTCCGAACTGCTTTTTTTCCCCCTTAATATGTAGGGTCCCACCCCTTATTTCTTTGCAGCGTGTGAGTTGTGTTTTTAAAGGTTTTTTCTTTGGACGCCCCAAAATGTTGTAGTAATCTTGACCACTGTTGTCATGTCCAGGGAAAATTTATCAAACTTGTTACTGTGTAACATTGTACAGTCATAGATCGTGATTTAAAGATTAAAGGAAGGGGGGAAAATAGAAATTTTGACCTATTTATTTTTTTGGGGACTGAGTATTTTCAACGCGTTCTCGTTACTATTGCAAAATGGTCATGATTAGCTCGTTGCAAGCGCTTCTGACGTTTCCATGCACAAGATCCCCTTTCCCTTTTCATATCCGCTCCCCCCCCCCGTGGTTTGCCCCGTCTGTATCTATACTTTTATAGATCGTTTCACAAAATGTCGGAAAACCCTTTGCCCTTTTCATTGCATTGACTATCTCCCAAAAGTATAATGTCTGCTTAAAATTCCCTGCATTTGTGCCGTGATTCTGAAAGTTTGGGGGTGAATCAGTCGAAACTTTCTACACCCTTTCGTATACATTGTACGAGAGAAAAAACCCCGAGGCTGTTTGAATATGTAAAAGCTGATACTGCACATTATTGTATTAGATTTCTGCACCAAATTATCGGTATGGGTTTTACTGACATAAATCAATAGGCCTGTCATTTTTGTGTTCTATGGAGTGGGAGCCTTAATTCTAGGGCGGTTTTATTTTTGGGGCTGATGGAAAGGTCTTGTAAAAAAGTAAAGTCAACATTTTTGTTATGGATATGTAAAGCAAGTCATTTTTTTTCTACGGTTGACACCACGTATATTCCATGAAAAAAAAGTAAGTGTTTTTTTTGCCCCCTCACACCCCATGTTTAACTGATTTGTCAAATTTCTGTTTTATGAAATCTTTAGTCCCGCATATTTTTTGTACTGCATTCGATTTTGTTTTTTTTCTTTATTTATCGTTTGCCGCTTTTCCCCGTATTGATACTATACGCATAATCCGTACCTGATAGCATTTTTTGAGTGATGTCCCCAGATCGGCCCCTTTCCAACGCTCTTGTCAGGCATTTACGGTCGATGTCTCACTGTTTTTTAGATGGTCCCCTCGTAAAAATAATATACGACCTCATTCGTATTTTCCCGCATCACAACACACTACTCATCAAACGCACGTGCGAAATAAAAATATCAGAGACCTCTTCGTATTTTCAACATCACAAAATCATCAGAACGCACATTTTCCCCGTCTACACGCCACTTTTTTCGTGCGTAATAAAAATATCAAGACCCCATTCGTATTTTAAATCACTAACTCCTAACATCATCAAACCCATTTTTCCCCGTCTACACGATCACTTTTGTTCTCCATTATATTTTTTTTTAAATTTACAATCTCTTGCCTGATGCTTTTTTTCTTTTAGCAATCTCTTGCCCGATGCTTCTTTTTCCTCGGCCGTGTCCATTCTTTTTTACCAAAGGGGTTTTCCCCGTGGCACGTTTTCCCAGGATGGGGAATCCCCCTGGGTTGCGGGAAGTCCTGTGGGGTTTGGGGATCACCGGCCCCGGGGGGGTTTGGGGTGGCTGGGCTGGGGTGCCACTCCGCGGTCGATGGGGACGGGGGGGCAGGTGGGGGGGGGGTCGTGGCGGTTTGTGGGGCAGTTACGGTGCCACCGTCACACCTTCCCCTCTGACCTGACGCACCTCTTCAGGATTGGGGGGGCGTCCTCATTTTCGTTTTTCCTTTCCCTCTTCTTGCAGGGCAGTCCTTTTCCTGGTGAGCTCCTGCACAGACAGCACACGCTGGTCCTTCCTGCAAAATTTAGCTACGGGCCATAACCCTTAAACTTGTACGCTACAACCCCTGGCACCACTCGAAAAAGGGGTCGGGTCATGTATCTACCAAAGAATTGGGACCTTTTAGGTGGGGGCTGTTCACCGCTCCCTACATGATGATCCGGGTTTAAGGCTGTCCGTCCTTATAGATCCTCCGGGCTTAAAAAAACCCCGAAAATGCGTGCTTCCTCAGCGGCGCCCCTTTTGGAAACCTGGGAACCCCGGGATTCCCCTTTTTTTCTTTTAGGGTGAAAGTCGTCTTTTTTCTCAGGAGATCCCCGCAAAATGCCCTTTAAAATAGGGACACTATTGTTTTTTTTCTCGTCGAAATAGACGTAGCGCGAGGGAACCCCTCTCCCCTGCACCATGTCTGCGGGCCTTCCCCTTGAGGGGCGGCAGCTGGCTGACCCCCCTCATCCACCCTTTTTTTTATCGACGGAAGTCGTGTCCCCAGGAAGGCCTTAATGTACCTCCCGGGGGGCGAGGGGGTTTGCGCTTTTGGTCGTTCTTTTTTCTTTTTGGTAGGTTTTTGGTGCGGGATGGTTTTCCCTTTTTTCCTTCCGGTCTGAACGAGTTGGATCCTCGTTATCAGCATCAGGGGCGGCGCGAAAACCCCATCGTTTACATCCCATTTCGGTGGGAAACAATCCCCCCCAAGGGGGAGGGTTGAGGGGGGGGTAGTTGGGACTGGCACGGGGGGGGGTCGAGCCGCCCCCCCCCTCATCCAGGTAGGACGTGAGAAGGTGGTTGTCCCGTCCGCTCTTGGTTTAATTCCCGCGGTCGGGGGCGGGGAGGGGCGAGCGCCAGGTCAAGTGCGTCACACATACATTCACCAGGGCTCGCAAAAGGGCGTTGGTAAGCCCGACCTTAGCACACACTCAGTATTCGTAATTTTTTCTAAGCACTGTTTTTTTTTAGAGTCCCTGACCTAATACCCGACACAATTGGGGTTGTCACACACCCACCCGCACCTTGAGTAAAGGACAAAACCCCGTTGAGGGGGGTTTTTTCCCCCTAAAATCGGCCAGAACCAGGAGAAATCCTGATGACGTCCCGCTTTTGGTTTACTAGGGTTACAACTGACGGAAGCTTTTTAGTGAAATGAAAGTATTTTTCCCTAGGTTTGTGGAAAAAATTGCTTTTGCGTCTGAAAATAAAGTTTTGTGAGGAGGTAATTTAACATAGTTATCATTATATGAGTTTTTTTTTGTCTCCTGAATTGATCATTTATCATTTATACATACCGATAGCTCGGGATGTATAAAGGCTTAGTGTCAGGGTTCCAGGGTAAAAGAATGTTGAAGCAGGTTGTTTTACCGGGGCGTTCCTTTTAGCGTACCTTTGGGCATTCCTTTAAATGAATCTTGCAAAATTTTATATCCCTCAGGAAAGCCGAAGGATTATTGTAAAATATGCTTAGGGAGGGGATTGGTAAGTCAAATTCATGGAAAGGTGTCCCTTTTATCATAAGTCAATAGGGACACCTATTTTAGTTTTTGGGGCGCGGGTCATATTAATCCGTATCCTAAAATTTTTTCCTAATGCATACCGGAAGGTAGTGTTGTACAACTTTTTTACCCCTATATTTTTTTAGGCAAAACTAAAGCTGCACCGTCTGCCGAGGAACAAGAGAAATCTATCAGCAAATTATGAAATGCTTGGATAGTTGTGGTAACACAAGCAACAAATTTAGGAGCGTTTTTTCTTATAATCCAGTGGTTCGTTTGGGGCAAAAGGATTCTGCGCGCGGAGGTTGTTTTAACGGGCAGCTTTGTTGCCGACCCCATTACAAGGTTACATATGTAATGATAACCCGAAATTACGTAAGGTTTCCAAAGAGATAACAAGCTATGCCCCCCAATCTAAAAAAATATGCGGTTTTTCATTTAACAGATGGCAACATGGGCTGAGAGTCATCATTAGGGATATAATGTGGTGAACTTTTAGCTGTACTTTGCTTGTAATATCGCTATATCCGGTCTTTTGGATTTTTTCCCTAAAAAATGGCGGCTTGTTTGTCGTTGCTGGAGCCGATGATATGTCTGATTTACCTATCCCGAAAGTGCCAAGTCCCCCATGTGTGTGAACTTACCCCTGGGAGAATGCGGGGGGACAGGGTCGACGTCGTGACCTTTTGCAAACAGTTAAAACACTGATCCGAGTTTGGGGCCCAGTTCGTGACAAGGTTTGGTTGTTCCGGGGGAATTTTTATTATTTGTTTTGTTTTTACGATTTTGTTCCCATGTTATGGAAGGTCGGTATTTCCCCTCCTGAGAGATGTGGGTTTGTTGTTTGCCATGGCTAATGTGGCGTGGTGTGCTGCTTTGGTCTGCTGGGAAAGGTGTTGTTTTGTGTTTGTGTTAACACTATGCACGTTTGTGGCAACAGTCATACTAGGAGCCTTTTTCCCTTACCGATTTGGCAAACTCGCCGAGTAACTGTGTGAGCGAGACAATTGATTAGTAAATGCCCTCACGACTTCAGATAAGGATCGGTTTTTT
>NW_023661596.1:0-17324 GCF_015228065.2 Penaeus monodon
CACAACGCACACTGTATCACCACACACACATGTACACACACACACACACACCACAAAACACACCGCACACCACACACACACACACACACACACACACCCAACAACACAACGGTATACACACACACGTGTACACACACACACTACAACACACACACACGTACACACACTCACACGTATACGCACACACACGTATACGCACACACACGTTATACGCACACACACACGCGTATACACACACACACACACTTTCTGACCTGACGCCGTACAAACGGACGTGCAAGTCGGCGCTCCTAGGCAGCCAAGGCCGGCTGTTGGCCTCACCTGTTTTTTCTGCTCCTTCTGGAATGTTTAGATTTCACTTAGGCTAGTACAAGTGCTGTGCAGTGACTACTCAGTTATTTTCAGTGAATTCCATAGTGTCGGTGTACATTGTAAGAAATTGAACTTTACTTGCAATACATCGGCCCCCACCTACTGCCTCGCCCCTTCCCTCTTTTTCTGGATTTAGTGTTTCGCTGATTTTATGTTGCTTCGGTACAACAGAAAAAAACATTATATGCCCTTAAACACAGTTGTGAATACCGAAACAGTGAAGTGATACAAAGATTAAATTAAGAATTTTAACATTTTTCATGCCTGGGTAGCAAAGGAGGCCGTCATACTCCGGACAAGGTGCAAGCAAAAGAAGGCCCAACCAGCTAAATCCTACCGACATTTTGAATTTCCCAGACTTCCCAAAGTTCCTCCTGTCTAATGTCACATCCCTCAACAGCAAAATAGACGAGCTGCACACTATCATCACTTCTCAATCACCGGGAATTGTAGCCATCACAGAGGCGTGGCAGATCCATACTGATACCATAACATATACCTGGCTACAGCATGTTCCATCGCCTCCACACAAACAAACAAGGAGGAGGGGTTATCCTGTCGTCCCAAAACGACCTCTCGCCCACCCCCTTGGACGTGGAAGTTCCGGTTGACCTGGAAGTGTTGTGGGTGCGGGACACCCCTCCTCACCACCCTCGCCTCGCCGCGTCCCTCATCTGCTGTGTGATTTACCACCTCCCACGAGCCCCCACCAAACAACTGTTACTCAGCCACCTGACCCACACCACTGACCTTCTGCATGTGGATACCCGTCATGCAAGATGATAATATGCGGTGATTTTTAATGAAATAGACACCTTCGACCTGCAAAATGAGCTAGTAAACCCACTTATGAACAAAGAACCCTGGATTTGATCCTTACAGATTTACATGACTGGTACCAGCCTCCTCTACCATATTCTCCTGTTGGCCGCAGTAGACACATATCAGTGTTATGGCTGCCTTCGCCCACCGTCTCTCAGCCAAAGCAGACCAAGACCAGGAAATACAGGCCACTCACACAGTCCTCTATCATACACTTTGGACAGTGGATCACCCAACACTAGTGACTGACGCTCTTACCGCTGTAGATGTGGAGGACAAGTGGCACTACTATCTGTCGACCGTCACTACGGCTTTTCACCACTTCTTCCTGAAAGTCACTCAGTACACACCCATCAGACCTGCCTTGGATCACGGGCCGCATCAACGCCTCATTCAACAGAGAAATCAGGCCTTCGCACAACATCACCGCCTACAAATTACTCCGCAACACAGTCATCAGGGAAATAAAAACATCCAAGAAAACCTTCTACCACAACAAACTACAACACCTGCAGTTCAGCCAATGGTACGGAATAGTTCGGGAGCTGTCGGCCTTGCAAATAGGCCGTGCACGTTTCCATGCACCAGCAATCTTAGCCCAGTGAAGCAGCAGAGGATCTCAATGACCACTTCGCCTCAATTTGTCAGCAGCTACCGCCTCCCGCCCACCTGCCGCCCGTTTCACTTGCTCCCACGTCAGTCAGTCCCGGTGCTTCAGAAGCTGGGAAAAATCCGTGTCAAGAGAGCCACCACTCCCCTTGACCCGCCAGTGCACCTCTCAAGGAGGTCGCAATGGGAAATTGCCACTCCTCTTAATTCCATAATAAACGCCTCATTGCAACAGTCTTAAAATGCCATCACAATGGAAGACCGCATTTGTCACCGCCATCGGTAAAAACCCCAAGTCCACCTCATTCGACAAACTACGAACCATCACCATAACTCCGTTGCCCAGCCTGCTGTGTGAAAGCTTTTTCGCCGACTGGGCTTACCAGGACCTCGCGCCCAGCGTTGACACTCGGGAGTTCGGCAACAGGCGCTCCACCTCCACTACACACTGCCTTGTCAGCTTCCTCGGCTTCGTCCCCGCCCACCTCTACAACCGCAAATCCCCCGTCACCAGCATCTTTATAGATTTTAATAAAGCTTTCGACCTGGTGGACCATACTACGGTCAGGGAATGCCTCATCCCCTGGCTGGCAGACTTACTTCCACAGACAATAGGCCATTCGCGTGCAAGGTCAAGTTTCCAGCCTTCTGCCACTCACATGCGGAGTCCCCCAGGGACTAGAATGGGCCCCCTGTGCTTCCTATCATGTTAACGACACTCTCCTTGATACGAGCATCGTGGAATACGTAGACGACTCGACTATTGTCGCCGCCATTGACAGTTCCTGCCCTGACTACTCCGCCATCCAGCGCACTTCGACAACCTCCTCTCCTGGACCACCGCAAATCACGTCACCATCAATCACCAGAAGTCGTTCGTGATGCAGTTCAACTTCTTCAACAACCCCGCCCCCTCGCCCATCCTCACGCTGGACGACCACCCACTTAACGTAATCCGTTCCACCAAGCTGCTCGGCGTCACCATCGACAAAAAGATCTCATCGACGCAGAACGACAGAGACAAACGTGAGGTCTGCCTCGTACAGGCTTCACATGCTGCGTCGCCTCAAGTCTCTTGTGTTCCAGTCCCGGAGCTTCAGAATACTACAGGCTATTCATCCTGCTAAATTGAGCTACACCTCCCCCGCCTGGTCCCCCTCCCTCACCACCACCCAGCTGCTACTACTTGAGAGGGTGCAGAAAAGGGCAGCCAAGATCATTCATGGCCCTGTCTATAACAGTTATGACAGCGCCTTGGCTGCCCTAGGCCTCACCTCCCTCGCCACTCACTACTCAACCTCACTGCAGCAGTTTGGCCTAAATTGCTGTGCCATCCACGCCACCGTGACCTGCTGCCCCACTTCTCATCACATGACCAATAACTTTAGTTTCTTTTTGTTCAAGATGTCCAACAGCCGGTCTTTACAATTTATTTTTCTCAGCACTTTATCATTCATTTTCTTTTCTGTCCAGTTAATACGTAATTTACTCATCTGTAACACCATAGTTCAAAACTTTTTTTTTTTTTTTTCTAAGTGCCCTGTCCCACAAGGACGTTGGCGATCATGAATTTCCATGATTTTCTTGGCAATTTAGAGCGGTGGTTTGCCGTTGCCTTCCGCCCAGTGTTTTTATCGAGTCACCATCTCTATTTACCCGGTTCTGGGGCCGGCACTGACTTGGGCTGGCTTGCCCACCCAGCAGCTAGGCAGGCAATCGAGGTGAAGTTCCTTGCCCAAGGAAACAACGCGCTGGCCGATGACTCGAACTCTTGAAGTCAGATTGCCGTCGTGAGAGTCTTGAGTCCAATGCTCTAACCACTCGGCCACCGCGGCCTCTAGTTCAAAACTATTGACCTTTTTCTTGTCTGCCCTCTTCAGTACCCAACACTCAGAACCATATGAAGCATTTGGGAAACTAGTGAGTTCAATAACTTCAGCTTTGTCTGTAAAGTATAACAGCTCCAAGATAAGTGAATTCTTTCACATTTTCCACAACCACTCCATTGATTGTAATATGTTCATCATCATTCATTGTCGGTTATCTTCGAATCTTCATATTTCTTAGTTATTCTTGCATTAAAAATAAACCAGCCCTTTTGCTTGCTTCTCTAACTTTATCTAGTAGTTGTTGTAGTTCAGGGGATACTGCTGGCAATTAAAACTATGCCCATCGGCGTATCTTAGATTTGATATTTTGTAACCTCCAACATCTACAGTTCCTTAAAAATTTCCCCTAGAGCACCTCTCATAATTGCTTCAGAATATATATTAAAAAGATGCGGAGACAGAATGCAACCTTGTCGTACTCCTTGGTTGACTTCGAACCATTCTGTTAACCCACAAGTGTTTTTACAGTTGCTTGTTGTTGGTCATAAATGGCTTTTATTAGTTTGATGATGTGTTTTGGAAATTTCATATCGTTCATGTTATTCCAGAGGATATCGTGATCAACAGTATCAAAAGCTTAGAGTAATCGTGAAACACTGGTATAGGTCTTTCTGATGTTTTCTGTTTTTCTCTATGATCAATTTCAGATTTAGAATCTGGTTTCTGGTACCTTTTCCAAGGCAAAACCTGCATGTTCGTCTGCAATTTCTTCATTCTCTCAGCGATAATTTTTCAACAAAATTTTGCTGCTGTGACTTATCAATGCAATTTATCCTGTTTTCATCACCTTTTTTAGGTATGGGAATAAAGACTGATTTTACCCAGTCTTCTGGCCATCTTCGTTCATTTCAAGTTTTCGTACAAAGTTTGTAGAAGTATTTAACACTTTTGCCAGCATTCTTGATTAGTTCCGCTATTATTTCATCCATTCCCGGGCTCTTGTTATTCTTTAACTCTTTTATGGCTTTTATAACTTCATCTAGCAGTGGCAGTGGTTCATCTTCGCTGTCATTGAGTCTAATTAATGTTGTTTGTTAGATTTTTATTCTTTTTGAATAAGTTGGAACAATATTGATACCATATATATTTGACTTCTTATCCATCACAAAAAACTAGTCCATCTTAAGTAGTGATAGTGTCCATGGTAGGTTTAAATTTTCGTGTAACGTTTCGTACTCCTTGGTAGAGTTCTTTAGTTGTCTTATTGATAGAACAGTTTTCAATTCTCTGGCAATGTTCATTTAAATATTTTTCCTTATGTTTGTCGCAAAAATCTTTGAATTTTTGTATTTTGTTTTTGTAAATTACTTCTTCAACTGGATTATTGATACCCTTTGATTTTAGGCATCTTCCTGCTTCAATTTCACTTAGTGTTCTTCAGATTCCAGGGGGAATTTATCTTTTTCTTTTTGGCGATAGTTTTTAAGCAGCACTCAGCAGGAGTTTTTTTCCTTCTTCCCACAACTCATTTGGTGTTTTATCATCTTCACATTGATTGAGCAATTCAAATTTGTTTGACACTGTAATTCTATAATTGTTGTCAAGAGTTTTGTAATCGAGCTTTAGAGGTGGTGTTGGACACTCCATCTTTTTAAGTCTTATTTTAAAGTCGATAGTTAGTAGTCGGTGGTCACTGTTGCAGGAAGCACCAGGTCTTGTCTTAGCATTTTTTATACAAATTTTCCTTTTCAGGTTCAACACAATGTAGTCAATTTGGTTGCGTGTTCTTTTGTCTGGTGAAAACCACATGTACAAGTATCTTGGGTGGTGTTGGAACAATGTGTTGGCTATAACTAGATTATTTGTACTATAGAATTCAATAAAATCTTCACCTCTTTCATTTATATATCCAAGGCCGAATTTTCCACAGATGTCATTTATTAGATCATTTCTGCCTACTTGGGCATTGAGGTCTCCCATAATTACTTTTACATCTCTGTTAGGGATTGTGTCTAAAATTTCTTGGAGAGTTATAAAAAATTTTTCCCTTTCTTCATCACTTGCAATGTTGGTTGGAGCATAGCATTGTATAATACTAATGTTATGAGGTTTTGCTTGTATTCTGACTTTTATAACGCGATCATTTATTGGACTGTAAACCCCAATTAGTACACCCAATAAATGATCGGGCAATGTGGTATGAATTATCATTTCTGTATTTAATCATTGGTGTAGAGGTTTGTCAGGAGAAAAGAAAAGTTGAGTGGAATCCCCGAGGCTCCTCAACTCGCAGTCTCCAACTGACTAGGAGGAACTATCTCTGCAGCTTTGAAACAGTTACACTGCAATACGCCAGACATATTGTTTGGTGAAACCAGTAATCAGTAGAACCGAAGGTGTTTTCACCAGATATCCACTGCCCTGCTGCAGACAGCTTCACCGCAACCCTGGCATAGGGGGCTAATAGGGTGCTATTCTTGTTCAAGGGAACCCCAGGGTGCAGTTTATTGTCTTAACCCAGGACTAAATATATATATATATATATATATTATATATATATATATATATATATTATATATATATATGCTAAAACTTTTTATTGTTCCTTTTTTTGCAGTACATCAAATACATGCTCACTCTATATGGTAGATTTGAAGTCAATCATGACAGTTGCTGGAACGACATGGTAAGAATATCCAATGTCCGATCTTATGAGTGATATTGACTTCAGTTTATGAATCAAGTAAGGGTTTTGATAATTTGAATTACCCAGCTGTCTTACTTGGACATGGAGCCCACTTGCGGTGGAATACAGTAAGATGCACACCTTATGCATTTTCCACTTTTCATATGAAGAACGACGTATGTATAAAAAAAAAATTTTGACAATCTGAGAAATATGTTTATCTAAACTTTTCACAGCCTTGTGAAGCGAGTGGTGGGGTGTATGAACAAATAAGTCTGGTTCTCTTTCCATCTTATTTGAATTTCCGCGGTGCTTTGCTTTTAATAAAAAATCATACCAGCATATTAAGTACTTTCATAGTTTTATATTGACCTTTTTTTTTTCTTTTCTTTTCTTTTTTTACATAAAATCATCCTATTCTCATAACTTTGTATGGTACAATTTGAAACAATGTATCAAAGTGTTAAGGGTTTCAGTTTGCTAAAAAAAATGGTCTTAAATCACCAAGACTGGAGTAGTCAGGGTTCACTCCTGGAAAGTCAACAGTAAACCATATCCAAGCGTTTCAAATAATTGTGGAATGCCGTTGTGAGTTCAGTTATGGGCCCTGCTTTAGCCTACATTGACCTCAAGAAGGTGTTTGACTCAGTGCATTGTGAATTACTATGGAAGATCCTAAGACTTTGGGGAATTCCAACATGGATTATTGGCTGTGTGGTGGGGGGCCAGTCGAACTACTGCCGTTTTAATGCAGGGGCGAGGCAAGTCTGTGTCCTTGCACCAACACTTACATAGACCGAATAATGGACAGAGCTACTATCCAAAACCAGTTTGGAGCAACTCTGGGCAATATCAAGCTGCGACCTTGAAGTTATCCTGAGTCTCTATACATGTGGGTCTTAAAGGAAAACTAAATATATTTCATAAGTTGCATTGTAGATTGTAAAACATCGAGAAAATGCGGCAGGAACATTTTAGGAATATACTGCATTGTCCCTTGAGGGTTAATTAGCAAAACATAGCTGAGTCAACACGTGGGATATGGTGGTGATGCTAGTTGGTAGATAATTAGGTGTTCAGGCGTAAATATGAGGGGGAAACCCGTCTTTGACCTGGTGTAGATTTCTTGAAATCACTATTCAGGCTCGCTAAGTAGAATCAGACCAGCGTCTTTTCAGTCTAATAGGTAATTAACCTGTTAGTTTTATAAGTATGAAACGTGCAAAGTATGAATATTGGTTTCGCATTTACATTTACAGAGAAACTTTAAGCCTGTTTATTTGTGTTGTCGCCTCTTAGGACGTGTGTTTGTGTAGTTTGAGAGTCATGAATAAGGCATATGGGGGAGGAGGGGGAGTGATGATGGAGGTGGGGTCGTCAGCGACAACTGACATCGGGTTATCATATTGATCGTGTCACGCTCATTAGCTATAAGTGTGATCACTCACCTGTAACACTTCAGTGCAGAGCTGTATTATCTCCTTAAGCATGACTTGTGAATGGTGATTTGTTTGTTTGCTTCTTTTTCTTACTATTATTGGTTTGTAATGGGGTATGGAGGAATGTGGGACAGGGGCGGTAGGAAGGGAAGGAAGGATCAACCTGTTTTCGCAAACGGAGGATGTATTGTTATGCGATCTCTTATAGAAGGATACGCTCGTCTGTATATAGTTATACATGTGGGTCTTAAAGGAAAATTAAATATATTTCCTAAGTTGCATTGTAGATTGTAAAACATCGAGAAATGCGGCAGGAACATTTTAGGAAATATACTGCATTGTCCCCTGTGGTTAATTAGCAAAACATAACTGAGTCAACATGTGGGACAGGTGGTGACGCTAGTTGGTAGATAATCAGGTGTTCAGGCGTAAATATGAGGGGGAAACCCATCTTTGACCTGGTGTAGATACCTTGAAAACACTATTCAGGCTCTCGAAATGGAATCAGACCAGAGTCTTTTCAGTCTATTAGGTAATTAACCTGTTAGTTTTATAAGTATGAAACGTGCAAAGTATGAAATATTGGTTATCGCATTTACATTTACACAGAGACTTTAAGCCTGTTATTTGTGTTATCGCCTCTTAGGACGTGTGTTTGTGTAAGCTTGAGAGTCATAATAAAGGCATATGGGGGAGGAGGGGGGAGTAATGATGGAGGTGGGGTCGTCAGCGACAACTGACATCGGGCTATCATATTGATCGTGTCACACTCATTAGCTATAGGTGTGATCACTCACCTGTAACACTTCAGTGAAGGGCTGTATTATCTCCTTAAGCAGGACTTATGACTGGTGATTTGTTTGTTTGCTTCTTTTTCTTACTGTTATTGGTTTGTAATGGGGTATGGAGGAATGTGGGACAGGGGCAGTAGGAAGGGAAGGAAGGATCACCTGTTCTTGGGTCAACACTGTTACTCGCCTGTAACACGGCCATTTGTCGAGTCAGTTACAAGTTCAAACAATAGTTATACATATGGGCAAGTAGTGACGCTAGTTGATAGATAATTAGGTGTTCAGGCGTAAATACGAAGGGGAAACCCGTCTTTGACCTGGTGTAGATACCTTGAAACCCTATTAATGTCTCTAAATAGAATAAAACCACGTCATTTCAATCTATTAGATAAATAACTTTTAGTTTTATAAGTATGAAACGTGCAAAGGTATGAAATATTGGTTATCGCATTTACATTTACAGAGAAACTTTAAGCCTGTTATTTGTGTTATCGCCTCTTAGGGCGTATGTTTGTGTAAGTTTGAGAGTCATAATAAAGTACAACAAGAATTTCATGATCCTTTTCAATAAACTATATTTTATTATGAAGATGTCTCTGGGATGTAAGAACGGCTAGTATAACACGTTAAAATATGAGGCCCCTACCGCTCCCACCCGCCCACCCATCAATATCAGTAGTTGCCAGCATGGAAATATTGCCGCCAATGGTATTTAAAGCCCTGTTTAGTCGTTTGGTGAGTGAACTGTGAGTGACAATACGCCAGGAAGAGAAGAACATATTCAATGGAGAAACCCACCTACACTACAAATAATAAATCATCGCCACCTGGAGATATCACCGCAATGAAGAAACGGGTTAAGTTCCGTAATCCACTGTGGCAGACTGTCCTTTAAGAGGAGGATACGATCGAGACAAAAATTATCTTCCAGACAGCTCTAACTTATCTCTACATAGATGGTCCTGACACATGCCCTATCAAACATCCAAGAGCTGCCACCGGTGAAGATGATCTATCCAATATATTTCTCATCATTCACTAATAGTTAGAAATCGTTAGCAAACACAGAATAGAACCAGTGATATATTCTCTTAGCAAAAACAGAATATGATTTGGAGAGGAGAGGAGGGGTGGTGGTGACATTAGAGACAATTGTGCAAGCACCAGTTCTTCTCCTTCCACATCGCTTACACCATATACGGGATTGACGCAAAATATGTGTGTGATGGAAATAGAAAAATAAAAGTATATATATCGTACACCGCGTTTTATAATCCTTTTCAGTTAATTGTATTCTTATCCTTGTCGCGGCGAGGGACGGAACGGTAATTATTGGTCATTAGCAGATCTGTTGTGTGACCGACCTGATGGGGGTTGGGGGACGGGGGAGGACGTTAGGGTTATTGATTATGACAGTTTCATTCATTAGGAGGGGTGGTCACTCGTCTGTAACAGGGTCAATTCTCGATCCGGGTACAAGATCAAACACGATGAATATTGCGGGAGCGGTGTGGGGGTGGGGGTGATGAGGGCCGTGGGTCATCAGTGACGCCTGGTATTGGGTTGGATTATGATTGCATCATTCATTAGGAGGGGTGATCACTCGCACTTCAGTGCAGGGCTGTATTATCTCCTTAAGTAGGACTTGTGATTTGTTTGTTTGCTTCTTTTTCTTACTATTATTGCTTTGGGTATGGAGGAATGTGGGACAGGGGCGGTAGGAAGGGAAGGAGGGTTTGGTTTGGAGAGGAGGAGGGGAGGGTGAGAGGAACCCTTTAGGTGTGTGTGTTAGACATCATTAGAGGGACATTTATGAATTATGATTAATTAGGAGGGATGATCATTCGTCTGTAATAGGGTCAATTCTCGATCCAGGTACAAGTTTAAACATAATGAATATTGCGGGATGGGGGTGGGAGGGTATGGAAGAGGGTGGTGGTGGTGGGTCAACTGTGACACCTGGCATTGGGTTGGATTATGATTGTCTCATTCATTAGGAGGGGTGGTCACTCGTCTGTAACAGGGTCAATTCTCGATCCAGGTACAAGTTCAAACACGATGAATATTGCGGGGGGGGGGGGGGGTGTGGAGGGGCGGGGGGTCATCTGTGACACCTGGCATCGGGTTGGATTATGATTGCCTCATTCATTAGGAGGGGTGATCACTCGTGTGTGTAACTGGGTTAATTATCGTTACAGGTACAAGTTTAAACATGATGAATATTGCGGGGTGGGGGTGGGAGGGTATGGAAGAGTGGTGGTGGTGGTGGGTCAACTGTGACACCTGGCATTGGGTTGGATTATGATTGTCTCATTCATTAGGAAGGGTGGTCACTCGTCTGTAAAAGGGTCAATTCTCGATCCAGGTACAAGTTCAAACACGATGAATATTCGGGGGGGGGTGGAGGGAGAGGTCATCTGAAACCTGGCATCGGTTGGATTATGATTGCCTCATCATTAGAGGGGTGATCACTCGTTTGTGTAACTGGGTTAATTATCGTGATCAGGTACAAGTTTTAAACGTGATGAATATTGCTGGCGGTGGGGGAGGTATGAAGAGTGTGGTGTGTGGGTATGGGGTAATGAGGGTGGGGGGAGGGCATCATCTGTGGTACCCTGGCATATGGTTCAGTAGAAGGGATGGGAGTCCTCCAGGTGTGTGCAATGATTTGGTTACGGTCATTGATAATGTATTCTGGTTACGGTCATTGATTGCGTTAATCACTTTCCGCGGTCATTAACCTGTTTTGATGCGTAGGTGAGTGGTTCTGTCCAGTCGCCTGTATTGAAGTAGGGGAGGACAGTATCATTAGCGTCGGTTAATGGATTTCCATTTCCGATCCATGATATGTAACACTTATTATGCCTACTTTCTGCTATGATCGCGCTTCATGAACGACCGTAGGTATGTCTGGTGTGCTATGCTAAGCATCATTAACTATGATTAAATGATGCCGTTACGGTCATTGTTACGTAATTCACTTGCGTTACGTCTTGGTTACGTAAATCTATTGCGGTTCCGGGTGCTCATTACCTACTTCCTGTTTACACCCTCATGTACGTACGTGAGTGGAGTAGTTGCTGTCACCTTATCAACTACTGAGTAATCCATAGCCTTTCTTGGAAAGTAGTTGTTCTTTGAGCGTATCAACACCCTGGCTGTGTGAAACAACCATCATCTCTCATCATCAAGAATCTTGTATGTCCATGACGACGTCTTCGTCCGAAATCAAGCGACTTTCATATATCATCAGCTAGTTACGAACTGCCTCTGGTTGATGCTGCATTGGCTTGTGTTGTGCCACCAGCGGGATTGCCATCCTGTAGAGAAGCAGCCATGACGCTTCTGCCTGGCCATCTTCTCGCCAGGAATGTTCTTTCAGTGCTTCCAATTTGTGGTTACAAATATATCATCTGTGGCTTCCGGGATGGTCGTTGACTGATCTTGCAGCATCAGTGACGCTGCAACAGTTCCGACAGGGCGTCGTGCATGAACACTAGATCTTGCATATGTATACACATATAATACACACATACATTTATGTATATATAATACATATCTATTTTTACATAAAAATATGTATATATTGTAATTTTATAACATATACGTATGTATGTATGTGTATATGTATATTTATATATATATATATATATGATATATATTTTATGTATTTTGTACATATTTTTGGGAAATGTTGCATATGTACATATATATGCATATATACATGTGTTTGTGTGGCGTGTTTGTGTGTGGTGTGTGCGTGTGTGTGTGCGCACGCGGTGCATAAATGCTGCCTTATGTCGATCTTAGTACAATTTCGAGGACCGAGAAAAAACTGGTACCTTTCAATTATTTATTTAAGTTTGGAAACAAAAAGAATTCGGAGGGGGTTAAACCGGGTCTGTAAGGTGAGTGTTGGATGATTTACCAAATTCATGTAGCACAGCTCTTGTCTCCCAAAGCACCATGAGCAGATGCATTGTCATGGTAGAAGAAACGCATTGATGAAGCGTTCCTTGGCGTTTTTCAGAATATTTTTGAATTTTTTCTAAAAATGCATTCATAATAAATGTTATTGTTTTCTTGCTCTCGAGGAAGTCAACCAGCAAAACCCCCTCTGCATCCCAAAGACAGTGGCCATCCCCCTTTCCTTTTGAATGCTCACATTTTGCTTTAACTGGTCCACTTCTATCCTTGGGCAGCCACTGCTTTGGTTGAATTTTTTTTCTCGGGATCGTATTGGAGAGCCATGTTTCATCCCCTCATATTCTCTGCAAAAAAGCTTCAGAGTCTTTATTCTACTTGTTCAAAATTTCCATTGTTTTGCTGCTGATCTGGTTCAACAGCCTAGGTCCCTAGGAAACTTGTTTAGCCCAAAATTTCCACCAAATTATGTGTGCAAAACCCACAAAAAATTGAATGTGCCTGCTACTGATTCAGTGGTTATCCGTCTATCCTATTTCAATCATGGGCCCTATACAGCATCAATATTTTCCTCACAAACTGACGTTGATGGCCCGCCACTTTGGGGGTTAACTTCAATTTCGATTCTTCCACTTCTGAACCGACTTCTCCCTTTGTAGGCTATTGATTTCTTTGGGGATTGTATCCATAAACTTTTTCCAGAGCGTTCAAAATTAGCCAATTTTCACAACCATTTTAGTGGATTCCATGTTGTACATAAAGTTATAAATATACAAATATATATATGTATACATATTTATATATAGATATGTATAAATATAAGAAAACTAAGACTATGAAGATTCAAAGATAACCGGAAATGAAAAATGAGGAACTGTTCAATCAATGAAGGGGTTGTGGAAAATGTTAAAGAGTTCACTTATCTTCGAGCTGTTTTTACAATACATATGATGATTCACCAGAGAAAAAGAAGAATTGCCATTGCCAAAAACACCACAGTTGCTCTCAATAACATCGGGAAAGACCGAAGCATTACCTAAGGGACAAAGCTGAGGTTATTGAACTCATTAGTTTTCCCAGTTGCGTCACATGGATCTGATGTTGAGTGCTGAAGAAGACAGACAAAAAAGGTAAATATTTTGAACTATGGTGTTACAGACGAGTACTATGTATTAACTGGACAGAAAAGAAAACGAATGATGACGTGCTGAGAAAAATAAATTGTAAAGACCGGCTGTTGGATATCTTGGAAAAAAAGGAAAACTAAAATTTATTGGTCATGTGATGAGAAGTAAAAGTATTGAGAAAAACTTGCTGACAGGATGGTGATAGGAAACAGAGGAAAGGCAAACCGAAGACAAGCCTAAGTGACAACATCAAAGATATTTGCGGGGTGACGATGGTACAAGTGAAAGAAAAGCGCAAGATCGAGTTGAGTTGATATGTATGTATATGTATATATATTATTGTTCGCCAACCACCTCGTCCTCTCTGCCACCACACAAGGCAGGCTAGGCGACGGCGTCCTATCCACAGGGTCGTGAAAACTGAAACAGCTCCAGAGGCACTGAGCACCACAAACGTCCCAGAACACCACGAGGGGAAACGCCAAGTGGCGAGGCAGGGCACGAAATAAACACAAATGACAGTCTTTCCTTTATTTCCACAAGTTATTAACCCGTACACTTTTCTACAGGCACAATACTAGGGAAACTAGCATGTCACACTGCACGATACAGCTTATAACAGGGCAACACAAAAGTATATCAGGTCACAAGGGCACACACGAGGTCTTCACAGGAGCAGCACCCAACTGCGTCTCTCCTGGCTTGTTCCTCTGCTCCTCCGCTCACAGCCAGTTGCGTCATGTTTGCCCAGGTCCCTTCATGTTAACACATGCCCAGGTCATCCTTTTCATGTTAACACATGTTTTGCACAGAGACAAAGACCCATTGGCGTAGCATTATATTTGTATTAATATAAATATAAATACACAGATATGAACATATATATATATATATATATATATATATATATATATATATATATATATATATGTATGTATGTATATGCATGTCTGTATATATATATTATTATTATTATAATTATTATTATTATATATATTTATAATATGTATGTGTGTATATAGGTGTGTATATATACATATATGTATATGTGTATAAATCTATATACATACATATATATGTTTATATCCCATGTATTACTTATATAAAAACATAAAAAATATTTTGCATATTGAGTTAGAGAGAGAGAGAGAAAAGGGGGAGGGGGGGCAGAAAGGGAGAAAAAATACATACACGCATACCCCTATAGGTTATATAAAAAAATATGTGTTTATATAGACATGTTAGGCATAAAAATATAAAAATTTGATTGAATAAATATTTTATATTTTTATTTATATATATATTTATAAAACATAGGGTATTTCATATTCTATGTGTGTTTAGCCCACCCACACCATATTTTTAGATATATAATAAAATATATTATAAAATAAAATATATATATAAAATATATATTGTATATATATATATTTTTGCTACGCCAGGGGGGTCCTTTTGTCCCCTTGCAAAAAATGTTTTAAACATGGGATGACCGGGGCATGTTTTTAACAGGGAAGGGGGACCTGGGAAAACATGACGAAACTGGCTGTGGTGGAGAGCGGAGGAACGGGCCAGGAGACGCTTTGGGGGTTGCTGCTCCTGTGAAGACCTCGTGTTTCCCCCTTGTGACCGGATTTTTTACTTGTGTTGCCCTGTTTATAAGCAAATATCGTGCAGTGTGATATCGGGTTTTCCCCACCTGTTTGGGGCCTATAGAAAAGTGTAGGGGAAAATTAACTTGTGAAAAATAAAGGAAAGACCTTTTCTTTTTTGTGTTTATTTCCCGTGCCCTTCCTACCAAGGGGGTTTCCCCTCGTAGGGGTTTCGGGGGAGGGCTGTGGGTGTTTGGGTGCCTTTTAAAAACCCTGTTCATTGTTCACGCCCTGTGGATAGCCGCTGTCTCCCCTAGCCTCCCTTTTGGGGTTGGGGGGCAGAGAGCGGGGGGTGGGCGTAAAAATATTATATATTTTTTTTTTTTTTTTTTTTTTTAATTATTTTTACATATATTAAAATTAAAATATATATTTTATATTATATATATATTTTATAATTTTTTACAAAAAAAAAAAATTTATATATACAAAAATATATATACATATATATACATATAAAATTTTTTAAAAATTATATATACATATATAAAAATTATACAAAATTAAAATATATATATTATATATATTATATATATTTTTATAAAGCTACGGTTACCTATTCTTTTCCCTGTCCAAAGGACCCCCAGATAGGATCGCCGAAATCGGGTCGGCTCAGAGAGGGATTGGTCATACTACATTCAGTGCCCTTTTTCGGATACAAATATAAATAGGGGCTGACTGCTGTTTTACCTTGCTAAAATAAAAATTGTACCTATTTTTTAAGATTACCATATTTTAGATTAGGAAGGGTGAGGAAAAATAACGGAAAAGGGAAAAAAGTAAAATAGGGAAATTTTTTGTGGAAATTTGAGTGTTTTAGCTAAAGTATTCTTTTTTTATTTCATCCATTATGGTTTTTTTCACACCCTGCTTTTTAAAATTTCCATATGATTAGTGTTCCACGCGGCTCTTTGACTCTCACTTTATCCAAAAAGGGCAAAAATAACTTTGGGAAAAAGAGTTTCCATGCTTTTGGCGTTCGAAATGGGTTTATGGTTTTTCGATGCAATTTGGGGTCCCCAAATTTAAATTTTTTTTAAACTGCTAAATAATAAATTTTTTTAAAAATTCTAAGTACTGAGTTTACCATTTTTAATGTTTTAAAGGGTAAAACATGTTTTGTGGGGGTATTTATAATAATAATTTTATATATATATATATATATATATATATATATATATATAAAATATATATAACCACAAAATATTTTAAAATATATATATATATATATATTAAATTTTAATATATAATTTTAAATATTTTTTTTATAAAATTTTATATTTTTTTATATAATATATATATATTATATAGATTTTTATATAAAATCTATAATATAATATAAAAATATATATATAATGTTTTTTGTGTTTTAGTACATTTTTTATATTTCTTTTATATCATTTTTTTATTATATCTGGGTTTTTTGTGTATTACATATAATATTTTATATATTAAAAATATTATTAAAATAAAATATATAATTTTGCATTTTTAAAAATTTTGTATTTTATATATATACCTAATATATTCTTTTCTATATATATTTTTTATATTTTATATTTTTTTTAATATAGAATTTAAAATATTAAAATTCATATATTATAAATTTTATATTTTATATATATATTTTTTATATGCTATATATATATATATTTATATATATATATATTATAATAGTATCATATGCATATATATATATATATATATATGCTATATATATATTATATCATATATATTATATATATATATATATGATATATTATATATAATATATATATATTATATTATATATCATTATTATATCTATTATATATATATCATATATATATAGCATAATACATATATATATAATCTATATCAAATATATACATATATACTATATTAATAACATCATACTATATCATATATATATATATTCATCTATATATATATATTATATATAATACTATATATATTATATAATACATTCATATATATATATTCTATATATATATATATAATCTATTTAACATATATATATATATATATATATATTATCTATATAAAACTATTATAATGCATATATAATATATA
>NW_023661597.1:12500-17323 GCF_015228065.2 Penaeus monodon
ATATATAAATATATATATATACATATACATATATATATATATATATATATATATATATACATATATATATACATATTATATATATATATAATATATATACATATATATAATATATATATATATATATATATATATATATATATATATATATATATTACTTTTGTTCTGTATGTATTCGTGTGGCAATTTCTGTATGTATTCGTGTGGCAATATAAATTTAAATAAATTGTTTTTTTATTGAATTTATAATATTTATTATAAAATCGTTTATGATGATATTTACCATCAGCATTAATATATAGTGCATGACATGGAATACTTTCCATTTCTAGGATGACGATGCGTGTCCTCGCCGACTGGATGCCTTTGGCCCCACTCACGGACGAGGATATATATGACACAGGAGTTAGTATCAAAGAAGAGCTTAACGAAAATATTTCCGAGGATATTTGTCTTGAAATTAAGAAAGTGGAATTTGTTTATGGAGATAAAGAGACAGATGAAGTGGACTACGAGAAAGTGAAACATCTCTTTTTTCATAATCTTGATGAACCAAGTCATGAATCAAATGCAATGGAGATGTGTAATTTGGTTCAGGATGTTGATGGCATGCTGTTATCTAGTAGGCCCTACGAGAGTACATATAAAGGAGATACCATACAGTTGTGATATTTGTAATGAGGTCTTCACATCCAAGAACGTTCTAGAAAAGAATAACATGAATACATACTAACGAGAAGCCATACAGCTGTGATATTTGCAAAAAGGCTTTTCCACATAAAGATAATATCGTGATCCATAAAAGAGTACATATAAAGGAGAAGCCATACAGCGGCAATATTTGCAACAAGGCATCCTCACATAATCATAATCACATTAGCCATATAATAGTACATAATGAAAGTAACCATACTGCTGTAATATTTGCATATAATAATTACATACATATAATATTACATACGAAGGAGAAGCCATACAGTTGTGTGATATGCTGCTGTTGTAAAAACTATATTAACTAAAATATTTAGCCATTTGACAGTACATATAACGGAGAAATCACATAATTATTTAGTGCAATTGTCAAAAGTTTTATAGCATTGCCTTTACTGATTTATGCTGTGAATAATATACTTAATGTGTAGTTCTTTCAAGAACAATAAAAAGTTTATATTCAATGACCTTTTTTAAACTCTTCATGGAATTCTTTGTTCAGGTAAGCTCATATATGCTATTATTTAACAGGGGCAGTCAAAACACTGCTACTACCGGTCATGGCATTCGAGAAAGCTGCTCTTCCGCCACCTTAGGAAGGCAACTGGTTTGGAAAACTTCGGCCTTTTTGAAAAGAGGGTTTTAACTTCTTCTGTGATCCTCCTATTTTATTTAAAATAAGGAAATTCATGCATACCATAAGAAAATGAAATGAAAGAAGACCGACACACACACGTCTATATCTATATCTATCCATCTATCTATCTATCAATATATATATATATATATATATATATATATATATATATATAGTTTACATATATATATATATATATGTTTACATATAATATATATAATATATACATATTATATATATATATTATATGATATATATATATATAGTTTAATATATATATATATATATATATATATATATATTATATATATATATATATATATATATATATATATATATATATATATATATATATATATATATATACAGTGAGAGAGAGTATATATATATTATTTATATAAAATATATATATATATATATATATATATATATATCATATACTACATTATATATAAAATAATATGATTATTGTATCATATACTATATATATTATTATATATATCATTAATAAATAGTGATAATAAATAATGTAGGATAACGATAATACCATAAGTATATATATAACTAATGATATGATATAATTATATGTATATAATTAACAATATATTAATAAGATTGTGACCATGATGTATATTAATAAGTATTAATTTAATTGATGATAACATTTAAAAATATATATTTCTTTATACACTCGTAATATAATATATTTTTTTTTAAAATGTGGGGGGGGTTATATCTTATAACAATCTCATTGTTGACTAGCATAACTGAAGCATTCTCATGTATTGAATTCTTGCTGCGAACGCTCTCATAGATGGACGTAACAGTCAAGACTTGGAGAATCGCTATATTATACTATACCAATCAAATGAATAAAAAAAATCTCAATAAATGACCTGCTATTCTTTTACGACAATCTGATATATATATATATTATAATTGGAGGTATATCTATATAAAGTTCATATTATATATAATATATGAAGATATATTATATATAATTATTATATATATCTATAGATATATATATATATATATATATATATATATATATATAATTATATATATATATAATCGATATCTTGATCATCGAGATTATATATATATAATCTAAGATTTAGATCGATGATCATATACTTATATATTATATATCGAATATTTTATATCGATTCCTCGAATCATGGAGATTTAAATAATAAATATATAAATAATGGGTTCGAGTATATTATCTACTATAAATTTGTCTATATGCAGTAAAATAAAGTAATAGTCTCTTAATTTTATATTATATATTATAATTGTACTCAGATTGCGAGGTGGTGGGCATAGGACACGTAATCCTAATCCCGAATTTAACCGAGGATCCTGTACTTATGCTACGGAGGTTTCTTTACGTGAAGTGTAACAGTTTTCGTAAACTCATGTGAATTCTTCCTTGATGATTTATACATGGGTCTTAGTACTTCAATACTCGTTAGAGCCTTTCGCTGGTAGTTGGAAGGACACGTAATCTTCTCTCGAATTTTACTGCTCAATCGTCTAGTCTATGCCGAGAGCGTGGTTAACGCGTCATAGTCGAAAGCGTAGCTCCTAAGCACCATGGGAGTTAGCGACGGATCTCTTCTGCTCCCGCTTTATTGAAGAAAATGTTATAGAAGCTTTAGCAGATCATCGATGAAGGTATTCGAGTTAAACGCGTGCGAGTGCAAACTGCAATCCGATTCGAGTGTCCTCGATTCTTGTAAAGACGCCACTAGAGTTCTTTGACTTCATATAAAAAATCTTAAAAAAGCTCATTCGCTGAGTGAACCCGTATAACCGGTGCTGTGCCGCTCTACTGCCATCTGAGTCCAACGAACATAATGTTATTTATATATAGATATACTAAATTCTTTAATATCAGTCATGTGGATAATACGTAAATTATAATCACATATTTGTAGTTAATTTGACGACGCACGGTTCTTCTTACATTAAATTCATATAAACGAAATATGGGTCGTTGATCAATTGCGAGGTGGCAGACACGTACCTCCGAGATTTCAGTTATAACCGCGATGCCAATGCTTTTATTCAAACTTAGTCCGAGTCTCGAGTCCTGAGGGAATTCCTTATATTGTGATTAAATATTAATAAAAATCGTGAGTTTTGAAATATCGATATAAACTCTCATTAAGAATTCAGTTTGCTTGGATGCCACGGTACATAGAAAAGCGTCCTCTCTAGAAAAAGTTGTTTTAGTGGGTGTTAATCGCGACTTCGCGGGGCATTGGACGCGCGGGCCTTGCCGCTTTGCCCAACGGTTTAGTTGCTCACGTCCGAGACTCCAGCGGACCAACTTTACGGATAAGGTTGATGCGCTTTTGACCGTCGATGAGCACTTATAGATCCCACTCTTATGAATCTTTTTGCCCTGACACATACATTAAAAAAAAATCATATAAAATAATATAACTCTGGATATATAATAGTTCTTATTACGACTGGAAAGCACGGGTATCTCGTTAATTATAAATTATATATTATAAATAATATATGGATCTTATGATCTCAGTATTACGCTGGGGTGGGCTGGGCATAGAAATCACGTTAATCGTAACCAGTAGTTCAGTTCTGATCGATCCATACTTTTTGACTGTCAAACTTTTTTTTCAAGTTTTCCTCGAGCTCCTGTGAGATTCTTAAGTCGATAATTATCATTTCATATAAAAATCGGTATTAATATTCGAATCCCTCTCTTAGAGATTCCGTGGTGCCTGTAGGGTGCCCAGATAAGAAACGAAATTCTCTTGAAAAATTTTTTTTATATGTCTGTAATATTTGCGGCATTGGACGCGCAGGTCATCCTTCGTCTCGTTTACGGCCCAACGTTTGCTTGTAGTCCGAGAAGGTGTAGACAGCGTTATGACGGTAAACCTAACTGGGGAGTTTCGTCGATGATCCCTTATAGGACCATGGTTTGACGACTCTTTTCTCGCCCTCGACCATAATTTAAATGAAAAAAAATCAATAAAATATAAATCTGGGTTATACCGTTGCGTGCCATTACGCGTGCCAACGACACATAATTGATTTATATATATATTATTTTTAATAATATAATATTAGCGCTGATTACGGTCTCAAGTAAATTCATTAAAATCGAATATTGTATATGACTCGTTGCGGGACTATGATTTAGACGTATCTAATGCAAGTTTCCGATTTGATCATCATACTTTTATTCGATTTTCCTGACCTCATGTGAGATTTTAAATCGATAAAAAATAATTAAATCGAATTCTTTGAGATTCCGTTGGGCCGTACGGTCCACGACACAATTTGTTTTTTTTTTTCATATTAAATTACGACTGAGTAGGGTATCTGTGGATGACCAAAAGCTCGCAATCTGAGAATACAAACCCCTATTGATTATATGAATTAAGAAGAGACTTGCCGACGTAGTGACGAAATTTCCCTCAATTTTTCTTTTTTG
>NW_023661598.1:0-17323 GCF_015228065.2 Penaeus monodon
AAACTGGGGCCAAATGTTGGATGAGATGCAAAAAAGCTTTTTAGCCGACTCAAATCGCTTTCACCAAGTCCCGATTAAGGGGGCCACAAGCGCAAAAGAACGCTGACGGGAAGGACGAGGGAATCCGCTGCCGAGAGAGTTTAGTTGATTTCCCCCCCTTCAAAGTGGAATTTGACCTTTCGAAAAAGATAACTACCCCCTTGCAGAAGATCGGAGTCATCGTCAGGGAACAGAAATCAGGCCACAAAAAACCTCGCAGCCTGGTGTATAGCATACCGCGTAGGCTGCGAAAAGGGTTTTACAAAAGCGGACAGGACGTGCCCTCACGAACAAATACCCCGGGTAGTAAAAGGGTAAGGTGGGCCCTTCACCCGAGGGGTCGGCGGTTCGCGCCCCCCCCGGCGCGAGAAGTTCAATTGCCCGCCTGGGGGTCCCTGTGGCGGGGCACCACGGGGGTAAGGACTGGGTTTTCAGCCAGTCAGCCCAGCTGACCACGTGAGCGAGTCGGCTTTAGTCGAACAGGGGGGCCCCTTCGGCATACCCCCGGGCGGGGGCAAGGGCTTCGCAATCGGACTTTCCTTACCCACAAACAACGAATCGACCAACACCGCAGGCCCTCCGACGCACGATAAGAAAACCCCTTTCTTTGTTCACGTCGACCCGAGGCCATTCCCCAAGTGGTCCCAGGCCTCCATTTTTAATAAAGGGCTGCCCCACACAAGAAGATTTTGAAGCGAGTTCATAACACAACAAACAACCCCGAACGGGAGCCAGGAACTAGCCAAGGGTCGTGCACACCTGATTATCGATGACCTGACCCCCTGCCATGTAATTACACCTCAGTACTCTAGTTTATAGCCTCCGAGTAGTACGTGGAACGTGTGGGCCCTTCATCCGAGAGGTGGGCTTTGTAAACCTCTAACGTGACCAAAAAATGAAAAACAAAAAAAGGGAAAAAAAAAAAAAATAATTTATTTCTAAAAGGGGCAGTGAAAAATAACCTGAAAAAAAATAATGAAAAAAAATGTAAAATGGGGCCACCTAAGAAAGGGTGAACTGGCGAGGAAAAGGGAAGCATTTCCCCCGAGCTTAGCCACAGGAACAAGCCCTTTATGGGGTTTTTAAAACCTGTGGTCCTAAATATTGGGAACTAGTAAAAAAGGATATTTAAAAATAATAATGCAATAGTGACAATAAGGATTGGAATAATATAAAATAGCAGTGTGGGTGAAAAATGGGTAACCGGGGTTAACGAGTGTGACTGATTGGCACGGAGGTCGTCCGACTCGCCGAGGGAGTCGCACATAGCCAACTTGCAATCCTCGGTAAGACATCAATGTGAGGTCATGAAATCATGTCTAATGAGATGAAGTGGTTAGATAATGAATATGGAAAAAATGGGATTTCATGAGATTTATTAACAGGGACGGAGGTGTAGAAGCAGGTGCGTACGAAGATGAGTACGGCGCGACGTGAGTGACGACAGAACAACAAACACTCGTGAACTACTAGCTACGCTCCGATATATGTGCCAGTGCCAAAGCGTGAGCAGTTTTGCAATGTGGTGTTTGTGGTGAGTGTACGCCCTATAGAAAATGGTGTGTGAAACTGTTCAGAAATGATTCAATGTCGATGCGGAATCTTAAGGTCCTATTCAAAGGTATTTTAAGGGGGGGGGGGGGTATTAGGTAGCTGTAGGTGGGTTGTCTCTTTTGTGGTTGTACGTATTTACTCAAGGTCTTTTTTGTACATATTTATTCAATAAATTGTAATAGTGAAATTTTTTTTTTTTTGGTATTCATCCCTAACCTAGACCTGAATCAAAGGGGTGATCCATAAGAAGGTAACTGGTGGAGGGCCGGGCCAGTGAGGGAGCTTGCAAAAGGGATTAATTTAATTGTCTGACTCCCCCCTTTCCCAAAACACACACCAAAACACCACACACACACACAACACACACCACACACACACACATATATATATATATAAAATATATATTATATATATATATATATATATATAGTATATATATATTTATATATATATATATATATTGTATTATATATGTATTTTATATGTATATATATAAAATATATAATATATATATATATATATATATATATATATAATATATATATATATATATATATATTATATATATTGTGTGTGGTGTGTGTGTGTGTGTGTGTGTGTGGTGTGTGGTGTGTGTGTCTATCTATCTTTAGATATTTATCTCTATCTATCTATAGATATTTATCTATCTATCTATTTATATATTTTTTACTATCTATTTATTTTATATAACACACACTCAAAACGTAATTGCCGCCGTAGAAGACGCCCTTTTACTAGGACATTTAGTAAAAAAATAGTATGTTTCATTTATTCAGGGATTTTTAAAAAGCGTTTGTAGGAGAAATTCTATGCATTCTTTGATTTTTGCATGAAATTTAAAAAAACTATGATAGTATCCATCATGACGTAGTGGTTTCGTTACCATCCACATTGCAAATGGCTGACAAGCGGATGAAAGTTTAACATGCCTTTCAGATTTCTAGACGCATTTTCATTTAGATAACGAACGGATGTTTCTTATAGGTAACACAGTTGATTTAAAAAATGCGAGACATATACAGGTGTGAGTTATATATACTAAGGAATGAGGTAAGTGAGATGATTTGAGCTTTTCTTATAACTGTCCAAGATCAGAACACTACAACTATGCCTCCTACTATCAACTCAGTCCAGTCCGAATATCCACCCAAGTCATTACTCAACCTCCAGAAAACATTCCTCATTTCCAACATCCTTCACTTTATCCATCCTCCATCCCCACAGCTTTCTTCATCTACTACTCCTTCCTCCATTATTACCACTCTGCAGCCTTGTTTTCCACCTCGCAGTAATACCTCTTTCAACACTACTCCTCTTCCACACGTCCCCGTCCTTTTGCAACCCCACTTTACGAACCTTTGAATATTCTGTTTAACCCAGCCAAATGGGATCGTTTTTTGTGGGTCCCTCTACAGACCCGTACTCTGACAACTCTCTTCTTCAGCAATACCTAAAAAAAACTATCATTATCTACCCTAATTGACTTTACTGGCAAACCCCTTCCTGCCCTGCCTCATCCTTCCTCAATACTTGTACCGGAACGTCTCCATCTCCCGACAAAATGCCCCGTCTGCGACAAGAATTGGTCAGTCGCGGAGGAAGACTTACTCGCCTGCCTCGTGGACTATGATGGGAATATCAGTACAATGCTACATAATTCCCCTTTGAGGCCGCCGTAAGCCCCCCATTGCCAAGGGGTTTCCTCCGTAAACATATTCCTACCCCCTAATGTTTACATTGGGCGGAAGTGCCCTCCTATTGTCCGACCCTATCAACTCCTCACTCTGCCCCGCCCACATGCTCCTAGAATTGTTGCGTCTTACGCCATCCTTCTGCCAAACAGTTCCGTGTCAGCGAACAACCGTCGTGATACCTTCTGTCCATGTGCCCAACGGGTCAGGTCATTATACAATCTAAGTTACGCTCTGGCACAATTATATGGGCACTATGTGGCGTGGCGGTTGTGTTGGCGCTGCCGTGCCCCCTATAATGATATTGTATCAATGCTGCCCTGCTTACAAGTCTGATTCTGAGGTGGCAACTCATCAGTTTCAACTTGGTCCGCCACGTGAGGCCAACTAGGAATCAGCGTCAGATAGGATTGTTTTTGATTGTTACTCCTATCCAATGCTGCTTTCATGTCTGCCTCTCCGGGCCCTTCTTCCCAGGAGGTTTCTACTTAAAAATCTTATCTATTCCTCTCCATTTCAGATCCTAGCTGTCTACGCCCGGGGCCCTCTTCGCATCAAATTCTTTTGCAGTTCTTATAATACGATATACCCTACTCTCCACACAACTGGCCTCCGACACCTGTCCGCTTTTTCTATCTTCCTCGCTTTACCCTAGCAGATACTTTTTATTTGATCTCACAGTCAACTCATACACCAGCGTCTATCGGCTTTTATCATGTCCGTGGGTGGGCCCTTGCATCTTGCATCAAATGTTAAAGAGGAATGGTGCTCATGGCATTAGCGCGCTGGTGGGGCGGCATATCCACATAAACTGTCTGTTACACCTGCTTCTGTGCTCCTTGTCTTGCATTCCTATAGCATTTTGTTATGTATCTTTTTACTGTTTCTGGAACCGCTGCCCTCCTCTCTCTGCAAACTATCTGCCACAGATTCTGATCTCGGTTTGACTCTTATGCCTTCTCGAGTGGTATTTTCAAAAAAAAACAAAAAAGAATAAATAGCACGTGTAAGTTCTTTTTGCTTATCCCTATTACTTCTCCGCCATCTCCTCTACATGATCAGCTGGGTTTGGCTTTCCGCTCTGCGAGCATGAATCACAATATGACCTCATGACCCAGCCTCCTGTCTCAGGCTCGCATTTGGGTTCTAAATGTGTTACACACCTCTTCCAGGGCTACTCCCCGACTCTTGGCACCCCTTTCTCCTTGAAGATTGGCACGCTAGGCACCCTCTTTCTCATAGCTCTCTCTGGTGGTCCATTCTTGTTCTTTTATCTTCGCACTTTATAGTTGCGCAATAAATCCAGCTTCCCCTTCTCACCTAGTCCCCTCTTCCCTCCACGCGGGATCTTTCTGGTCGTCAGCCGGCCTTGTTTTCCTTCGTTTAAGTGATGTCAGCCAGCTTCAGCTCTTCGCTACAAGTCCTGCAATACCTGATGTGGTGTTCCTATCATGATGACGGTCTCGGGAGTTCATCCCTGCATTACATACAGACCCTTCAAGGTGACTCGCTTCCATCCCTCATGTATTTTTTTGTAGCACATCCGTTAATGCCGCACCGGCATTCTGAATAATGATGCTGCTTTACATGATGTAGTCCATTTGATAGCTTGTTGCCTATTCCTTTCTTTCCAGTAAGGTTTGGCTCTCTGCCTAGCAGTGTTTGCCAGCTCTGCATACAGTCCCTGCGTGCCTCTGCTTTGATTTGCTTTTGCTAACTTCTTTGGCTCATTCTTACTCCACCTCACGCTCGCTGTTCTACTTGGTCTCCCAAGCAGACAAGTTCAGGAGTTGCTGTCTTCTTAGTGCTCTTTAGTTGTCTTCTCTCAAGCACCTTTCTTCTCTATATTTGTGTGTGGGCTGGCCAGGATGTGTAGAACTGACACTTCCGCTGGCCTGCCCCATCTCAAGTTCTGACTGCATTTTTCTTCCGTGCAGTCTTGGCTCGAGAGACCTTACATTCGGCCCTTTCTGCATCTTCTCTTGGACGTCCCCCTTGCGTCTTGCTCCTCTTTCACTCTACTGCTTAAGGGCAAGTAAGTATTGTGAATTGCCAGGTCAATGAGTATTTGTCATATTGGTATTCGGTTAGCATCATTTAGCATTTCCTAGACCCATTTCCTTCCTGTATCGCTCCGTAAGTCGCTTGATTACTATTATTCGCATGAGCTATTCAGTAGATACCCCAAGCACACTTTATAAATTTCAGTTCTAGTTTCTCTCAGAACTTCCTTTTCTGTAATCGTTGATCCTATCTGGTGCATATCTTACTTTACATATTTATATTCCGCCCCGCCCCCCCCCCCCCCACCCTCCATCATTCGGCCATATAGCTGTCAGTTAGGCCTATCTCCGCTCTCTTGACAAGGTTCTCTACGGCTCTGTCTACTATGTTCCTTCTATTTTCGCGATACTCCATCCTTCCTATTTGCAGTCGACTTTGAGTACTCGTTAGTCTGCATTTTGATATTCCTTCGTGCTAGTTGTATTATGTATCTGTGTATATAGCATATGGCATCGTATGTTTTAGTGTATGGTATGTGTGTATGTATATACATGTGTGCTATATACATGTCATATGATAATAATTAGATATATATAATATTATATACTTATGATTATGTATATAGTCATATATATATATATATTATATATAGTATATATGTATTATTATATATTGCCGTGTGATGTGTGTGTGTGTGTGTAGTGTATTGTGTGTGTAGTGTGTGTGTGGTGTGTGTGTGTGTGTGTGTGTGTGTGTGTGTGTGTGTGTGTGTGTATGCCTATATGCCGTAGTGTACTGTATGTACGGATATATCTATATGTATATATGTATCTGTTATGTATGTGTAGTATATTATAGTATTGATATTATTATTATATTATGTAAGCTTGTATATCAGAGCTTAGATAATAATATATGAGTAGTACTGTATATATAATAATATATATTAGTAGTATTTTGGGGGGGGGGGGGGGGGGTGGGGGGGGTGGGGGGGGGGGGGGCGGAAAAAAATGTGCATGTACATGATATACCAAGTGTAGTATGTTTCGTATATGCGCTAATTACTACGTTGAGAGGCTATATATTTATCGTAGAGTTATAGAGCGTAGTACAGAGAGAGAAGGGGAAGTGAGAAGATAGAGAAAGGAGTTAGAGAGCGAGAGGGATTAAAAGATAGAGAGAGAGATCATAGATATAACGAGAGCGAGTTAGTCCGAGAGGAAAAAGAGAAAAAAAGAAAGTTACGATAGAGTAGAGAGAGAGAGAGAGAGGAGAGAGAGTGAGTAGATGAGAAGAATTAGAGAGAGAGGGGGGGGAGAGGGTGGGGAGGGGGGGGGGGGGGGGGGGAGTCAAAGTAAAGAGAAATGATGAAGAGGAAGAAAGAATGAACAGAGGTATACAGAGAAACACAGTACAAACAGCGATACAATAACAAACTATCTAATAAAGGGAATTTTTACTCACAAAACGCCTTGACTTCATTAAAGAAAGGTAAATGAAATAATCCACATAAATAACTCATAGCATTAGCTGCTCCCTCTGCAGGCATCCTCTGAAAAAAGATACAATAGATCCCCCATGACTTTCTTATCCATTTCGTACACTGAAGCAGACGAAGTGACATACTCAGCCGCAGTGATTCTAAAGGTCCTCCGTGTAATGTCCTTTTGCTGGATTTTCGGCTGTGCTCTTTGTGGCTATAGGAGGGGGAGGATTGGAGGATGGTGGTGGTTCAGAGGTGGAGGTGTGAAGAGGGGGAGGAGGAATGGAGTTAGGTGGAGTGTAGTATACAGGAGAAGAGGGAGGAGGAGGTGGAGGAGGAGGAGTTGTCTTGGAGGTGTAGGTGGAGGAGGAGGTAGGGGCGGAGAGGAGGAGGTGTGTAGAAGGTGTTAGGTGAAGAGGTGAGGAGTAAGAGGAGGAGGTGGAGTGAGGATAAAGGGAGGAGGGAGGAGGGGGAGGAGAGGTGGAGGTAGAGAGGAGGAGGAGTGTAGGTGTAGTGTCGGTGGAGGAGTAGTGTTAGGGTGGAGTGTTAGGTGTTAGAGGTGGAGGAGGTGAGGAGGTCGCGGTAGTGGAGAGGAGGAGGAGAGGGAGAAGATGGAGGAGAGTGTTAGGAGAGGGGGGGAGGAGGTGTTAGGTGTAGGTAGGGAGTGGTGAGGAGGTGTGAGGAGTGGAGGAGGTGGAGAGGATGGAGGAGATGGAGGAGGCGGAGGAGGATGGTGGTGAAGTAGGGGGGGGGGAAGGAGGGGGGGGGGAGGAGGTTTATGGTTTGTTGGGGTGTAGTGTAGTGGTAGGACGTAAGGAGTGCCGGTTTCGCTGTGAGGAGAGTGGCAGGCGCAATCTTCGTTTTCGTTCCTCGGATTTGAGATTCGTAGGGCATATTACCTTTACTGTATGGAGGTAGGAGGAGGGGAGGTAGGACAGAAGGCAGAGGATGGAGGTGGTGGTGTACGGTGGTGCATTAATGCAGCTATTCGAGTAGGATTGGTTGGTGCGCTGCCGCACATGCGATACTAATGCTGCCATGTATATTATGCTTATATTGTCTTAAGTTTCATTTAAAACTGTATTGCAGGTGGTAAATGCCCTTCCTCTAGAATAGATCATAGACAAGGGGCCCTATGTTAAGGGTATGGGCTAAGACCTGCTTATAATTGTCATAAGGATTTGGTCACATTTACTGTTACTAAAATATATCGAGTCCATCCTTCATTTAGAAGCTGATTGGTAGTTCTGTACAGGTCCAATATCTAGGTTTGCCTAAGTATGGGGTGAGCATGAGATGTCGCAATTTGGGGGTCTGGTAGGGGTATGACGGGGCTACGGCTTATTACTTTTGTCTGTAAGTTGGCGCAATTTTCTTTTCTCTAGGATGTCTCATTCAAGCATGTAAAATGTTGCTATCTTCAAAATCTGACGCCTAGTCCTAGGCAGGGTCATAGTGTCGGCTAATTTTGGGTGCGCCCCATTTTCATTTGAGGCGATGTATTTCTCTTAGACCGTACGCAAGATCATTCATCTAATTATGAGGCTCACTCTCCACCTACCGAACAAAAAATGTCATGTCGTATGTAGTTTTGATGGAAATTTGATTATAGAACATTTGATGTGAATTTCAAGTGCTATATCTGTCATCTATGTCTAGACAGCAATGATTTTGGCCCTGACCAATCGGACCACCCGGCGATAAGTAACTTGTATTTCTGAACTGTGGTACACCATGGGGACGTTGTGCCTGTGGCTTGATTTTGTCATGAAAGCCTATATGCTCTGGGAATAGAGTTCTTAATTGTATGGCAGTGAGAAGGAGTACCAAGAAAAAGTGGGGGGGGGGGGGGGGGGGGGGGGGGGGGGGGGGGGGGGGGGGAGTAAATGAGTTATGTAGGATAAGGAATTAATAGTAAGGGGAAATGAATAAAGCACTTAAAGGGTGATTGAGATCAAACTAGTGAGGGGTATTTATAAGGCTCTTAAGGAGGAACTAAGTTGTGGCACTGAAAAGGTAAGGGATTCAGTGAGGATGTTCGTCAGGCATAGTCTGGGGAAGTCGGGGGAATTAGTTAGCGGACTAAGTAAGGAAGAAGGCCAGGTACAGGCTTCAGCTAAGCAGGGGGGCTAGAATAGTAGGATGATGTTTGACTGAAGGAGGAATTCACTGCATGAGGAGCATTAGAAGTTGGGCTTGATGTGACACGAGGTACAGAATGCATGAGGGGTGGCGGGTATGAGCCTATTTGTAAAACGAGCAATATCAGTTTCTCTAGCATTGGGGGTCAAAAAAAAAACGACCAACGAGTAGTATGGAAAGTTTTATTGGTTTGCAGTTTATTGGTGGTCATGTGACTCTGACGGCTGGGGGGGGAGGGGGGGGGGGGGGGGGGGGGGGGGGAGGGGGAAGGGGGGGGGAGGGGGGGGAGGGGGAGAGGGGGGTAACGCGGGGGGGGGTGACAAAGGTCATGAGAGGAAAGTTCTGAGTGGGAGTATAGTCAAGTGCTGATATGTGTGAAAGGCGGGCAGATTGTGGCCTAGGGGATCTGATTTGGCCTGTTCATTGGCTTATCTGATGCGCTGTGCGTGATGAGCTAAATAGTAAGCAACTGTTTCTTGTATCGTTAGGGCAGACTCTAAGGTTGGCTAGGTGTAGGATATAGTATGAGTGATCGGTAAGTAAGTTGCATGAGTCAGTAGAGATTGTGAAGGATGGATAGAAGAGTATGGAAGAGCATGATTTGTATAAGTTAAAGATTGCACACAGTTCTGTTGGTAAGGATGCTTGATGCAAGAGGAAGGTGAAAGTTGTAAGTGAGGAGTAAAAGACTACAGTGAAAACATTAGTGGCTGAGCAAGATAGATTTGAAGCCATCTGTATTAGTCGATAGGGAGGACTGGAGTAGTGATTTGAAATATATGCAAGAAAATGTGTGAGAAGGAGCTAAGAAGGTATTTGTTTGTATTTGTTGGGATGCAGGATAAAATAGAAGAGTAATATAGGTAGGCAGGTATTAGGCCAGGGAGGGTAAAAGATGGCAGTGAAAAAGTACAAAAGGATCAGAGGATGAATAATAGGTGGTGAATGGGAAAGCATGAGGGCTATAGTTTGGTGTTGGGAGGGTGAATTAGGGAGAGGAATGATAAAGGTTATGAAGGGATGGAGGGTACAGTTAGCTCGAATAAGAGAAAATAGGTGAATGGTTGGTTAAATAGGGTTTTAAAGGGGCTAAGAGGAAGATTGTTCTTAGTACATCTAAGGTCTGTTAGGCAGCTTATAGTTAATGTTATGGGAGGGTAGGGTAGTTGAGTTAGTGATTAGTTGTCTAAGGGCTGTGGCAAAGGAATTGGTGTAGTGAATAGGGTTAGGGTCCAGGGTGTGGTTATGGAGTTAGATTATGATGAAAGTGATATGTATGACGTTTGAGGAATAGGAGAATAGTTTGTTGAAGCATGAAAAGTGTGGGTATTCTGTAGAGGATGTCTGATAGGATTTGGGGGAGGTCGGTGAGGGAGGGATTTATAGTATGGGGGAACGCAGAGGTTCGGGTTTTTCAAATCGTGGGGGGCACGACATAGGATGTATGTGAACTTTGAGAGAGGGGGAACATTACATTGGTCAAATAGGGCAACAATAGTGCTAATTGGGTGTGGATAGAGGGAGTGAATGTAGATCTGAAATCACGTGTTGGATCGCTAACGTATGAAGGAAGATACGAGAATAACTGTGCAAGGGTACATTGGTTTGACAAGGGAGGTGTAGACATAAAGGTTTTTTGCTGATTGCTAAGTATGGATGAGGGAGTATCATAAGGGACTGGTGGGGAAGACAAAACGGATAATTGGGGTATTGGTTTATCGGGAGGAGGTGTGAAGAAAGAGTCTCTTGAAGGCTATACATAGATGGATTATAAATAGGAAAGGAATGATGATGAAGTTGCCAAGGTCTTGTGGGAGAAGGTAAACCGCGAATATTCTAGTGAGGATAATTATATGCTTTGAAGGGCTGATTAGTAAGTAATTGTGCAGTTTACGTGTTGGGGATATTTGAGGGGAAGGGCAATCATTAGAGGGTGAGGAAAAAAGGATTGTAGAGGTCGAATGGAGTAGTGGTGGGTAGTTTGGTGTTCTAGCATATGAGGGGTTATTTAGGAGATGAGGGTCTGAGGGAAGGGGATACTTTGTGACCATAAGGGATTCACGTTGTGTATCCATGTAGGGAGTTGGAAGGGATAGAGGGTATAGGTGGGGGAGGTGGTATATGTGGCTGTGTTGGGGTGCGGGGGGGATAGGGCTTGTGTTGGTGTAGGGGTAAGATGATTGGGTGTTAGAGGGGGGTGGGATATTCGTTAGGCAGGAGGATGGATTAGTTTGCAGCGATTGACTGGTAGTGTGGAAGGAGGCTAGGAGTTGTAAGATTTGGAGGTTGAGTGTGCTAGCTTTTTCATTAGGTAATCTGAATATTTCGAATGGTTTCTTCTGAGGAGTTGGTTGGGGAGTTTTGGGGGATAAAGGGTATATTTCTTGTGAGGTGGGGTATAGATATGACTGGTGTCTCAAGCGATTATGAGCAAAGGAATGTGGAGGTGATTGTGTGGTATGGGGGGAGGGGGAGTTAGTAAGAGGGGGTTGGTAACGCAGTTTGTTCTGTTTTGTTAAACGGGTTAGTGCGAGGAGGGAGTAGGGGTAAGCTGTTGGGGTTGTATGTGGGATTGAACGATATTCTGTTCTGTAGTAGATGTGGAGTGTCTGGATTATTGAGAGATGGCAGAAAAAGTTTGACCCTGCGGAGCGTAGGAGGTAGAAGTAGGGGGGGTTAGGTATGTAGGGTGGGTGGGTTTAGGAGAACTTGAAGTAATGGCGCTTAGATAATTGCTCTTGGAGTAAGGAGTAGAAGAGCAACGCACGTCGACGTAGACTTCTTGGGGTCTGGCTTCACGTAGTGTTAGCTCCAATTTTGAAAAATCCTGGATTGCTACCGCAGGGAGTGCATCAGACTCAAATTTGTAGGTGTGGACTACCGCACTGTAAATACATTATGGGGGGCTCGGGCGCACAGTTGGCACATGTGGGCGTGAATGTGCAGAGGCAGTTAAAGTATCGGGTTATGGCCAGGTTGGGCACATTAGTGGGCATCTGGGCTGTCGGAAGTCAGGGCAATGCTTTGGCTGGGTTCCATAGTATCATGGGCACAAAATTTTGGCAGCTGACGTGGAGGAGGTGGTATGGACGAACTCGTGGAGGGATTCTCTCGTCACCTATGTAGTGACGTTAAAGGTGTAAGGTCATGTCTATGGAAGGTAATTTTGGCTATGGTTATGTGGTTTTCTTTCGATGACGCTCTGGGGGGAATGGAGTAGCATTGTGACTGATGTTGGCATCATAGTCTGTGAGAGCAGGCCAAGTAGGTCTTCTCCACGTATAATGCTGACGGCCAATCTTTTGTCATATGATTGGGCATTTGCTGGGGATGATTGAACTGTATACGGGGCAAGTTTATTGAGGGTTGGATGGGGTTTCTTGGGGGCAAGGATGGGGATTACCATAATAGGTCTGTATTTTGTTAGTATGTCTTATAGCTTGGTTTTCGGATGTTACTTTGACTGGTGACGAAGACGGGTGAGCGGTTTTCGGGTCGGCTGGTGAGCGGAAAGAGGACTTATATTACACTACTTGTTTTTGGAGTACGAAGTTGTTGTAATAGAGAAGGGTGTTTTCAAGAGTAGGGAGCTGTGGGAGGGATGGTCGACGAAATCGTCGCGGGTGTCCATTTGGGGCTGCGCTGAAGGAGGGTATCGAATATTGTTGTAGTGATAGGGGTAGTCGTAAGGGCGGGGGCGTGACGATGGAGTAGTGTTTGAGGGAGGTAGTGTTTATGGGGAGGTGGGGCAATAAGGCTGTAAGGATTAATAAGGTAGGATGGGGTTGTTGATTTGGAGGTTGTGGGGGATGAGGTGTTGAAGTTGAGGCTTGCTGGGAGTGTGTGGTAAATGTTTCGTCGGAGGAGTCGCATTAAGGGAGTGATTTGTTGGGGCATACTGTATTGCTAGTAGGCATTGATGAAGGGGGGTATTATTGGCATGTGTTGCGGGAGGCTACCGGGATGCCCGTGGGTCTAATGTAGTAGCCTAGGGGTGCAGGGAATGCTGGTGGTTTAAGCATCGTTGGGCTTTATTTGATAATTAGGGGTACAAAGCGCTACATTCCCGCAATAATAGTGGGGTATAATTTTTCGTCATTACTGGCTCTTATGGTAAGCGCTGGATTATGTTGGGTGATGGACTAAAACGGTCCCACGTCTCGGCTCAGGATCCGGCCTTGGAGGGGTAAGGGCTTGATAAACTATAATCAGGGCAATACCTTGGCGAAAAAAATCCATTCTCTCGCCTTGCAGGCCTGTTTCAGGACCTTGGCAGCGAAAGTCTAGACCTTTCATTGGCCTTTCAGGGCACGGCGCTGCAGTCGACGCATAGGTAGTGGATAGGCAGTAAGGGTTTGGGTGAAGTGAAACAGAAGACAAAAGTGGGAAGGTAGAAATAAAGACCATGCAAAATTAGTGAGTCGAGGTCTGGAGTTCGCCTATAGGTTGGGGTGATTTCCGCGCATCATTGGGTCGCTAGTCTCCGGCTCTGCTCCGCTAGACGCCTGGCCCAGGCGCTGACAACAACTGGTCAGGGGGATTCGTGGGTGATAGGGGGAAATAGGTGGAATACCGGAGCATAGATTTTCTTAGGAGAAAAGAAGGGCAACTGACAATGATAAGAGGATAGTAGGCTCTCAATGGTAGGGCGCCTAGGGGCTAATCAATAGACGATGGTGGCGTTTGTGTCACGGGGGTGATGTGAGAAAGAGGGAGGTAGAGGCAGGAATTAGTAAATAGGGGGCTGTATCACAGGGTTAGGGTAATAGGGAGATGGAATGGATTTCTTTCGAGTCTCTGAAGGCTACCCAGTGATACTATGTTAAATGTGAGAAGGTTAATGTCGGTAAATTCTGAGGTGACGGCCAGGGTTTTTCGGGGGAAACAGAAAAAGGGGGGCATTATGATCCTTGGCAAAGATCATCAAGGAATTGGCTCTGGTAAGGGGCGAAATTGATGGGATGCATCATATTAGAATAGTAGTGGATGGGCTGAGGAAGCGTTCTATTATATGAATCGTGAAAAAAAAGTAATGGCTAAAGAATTTTAGAGGTAGGCAGATCGAAGAGGCCATGGTTGGGTAGCCCAAGAAGTATATTGATGATCGATCTGCAGAGGCATGGATGCTGTATGGATTCAGGGCAGGTTATGAGAAGTACCGAGGCAACTAATATCTTGAATCATCTATGTATATTTGTTATGACCGGATTCCTGTGTGGTTAGCAGCTGAATACTATCCAATTACAGCAATGAGGCAATGAGCTTTTTAGTCTTGAGGAAGGGTAACCGAGGTTTGCTTGGTTTATTTTTAGAAGGTACGAAGCAGAACCTTCACGCGCAAGGGTGGTTGAAGAGAAAGTTTCCAGTCGTCGGCATATGTTACGAGATAATTGATAGTAAGGACAAGGATAGTAGTTGGTTAAGTTGTCGTTATGTATTAGCCGTGCGAGGGTCCTTTGTGTGTAATTTTGCAGCATAACATGTAATCGAGTCACAAAAATTAATAGATTTCTAGAAGAAAAAGCAGATGAAAGTGCGTAATTTGTCTGATTTTTTAAAAAGAGAATGTGAAGTTAAATGAATAGTCTGCTAGCGGATGCAATAGGGCTAAAATGGGCCATGCTAAAGAAAAGAACAAGTCAGTAGGGCTCTACCTGGAAGAGGGTCAGGTAGATGCTGGCTATTGGTCAGGGAAAACATTTGTTTAAGTGTAAAGCTTTAGTTAGGTTTCGGATGTGTTAATAAAGTGTTGACGGGTCTAGGGGGTAGCAGTTCCGCGTGATCACGGGGTTGGTAGAAGCCATAAGAGATGATATGTCTGATAAGAGGGCACAGCTAAACTTGAATAACCCGTTACTATGTCGCTAGATGGATAAAGGGAGTGCCACATGAAGGCACTGCTCCACCATGGGTTGACAATGGTATGAGCGGACGGTTGCAGGCAGCACGCATAGCCACGCTGTTAAGGCACAATCAGCACTCTCATCTTTCTGTGGTTAGTATTCCTCCTAGACGGCTGGAAAGGCTTTTGAATTAGGCAATGCGCTCTTGTTATTCAGTAACGCGCGTAGTCGCCGAGTAAGGGCGAATGCGGAGATCAGTAACAGGCTCATTGGTCTTGGTATAGCTGAGACTTATTTTTCAGGAACAGAACTTAGAGGACGCATAGGTGCAGATGGCAAGGTCAGCTCTTAACATATGGCACTATGCCTCTAGAAAAATGGAGCATCATCAGGGTGGGGTCGCTCAGTCGGGGGCAGGGCCCTTTTCAACACCCTGATGTCGTATGCATCGGCTCAACATATAGCTCGCCAGTGGGGTGGCATAGTGGCATCTCCTATGGCAGACGATCTTGCAGTCAATCTCTCAGCTGGAGCCAGGCTACTGCCTGAGTAAAGCTCAGCGCTGTCTGCACCTTGTATCTGAGGAGTGTTGTAGGACAGTACTAAAGATCTTTGCAGCCAAGTCCAAAGCCATGGCTCTGAGACTAAATGTTCAAGGTACAAGTCTGAGAATCCAGGGAATGGGTCGAGGTCTTCCAATAAATTTTGGGGGCAATGAATGACCGGGACCCTCTCCTTTTAAAGAGGAGGTCCTGTCCTTGGTTGACCGAACCAAAAAAAGACTCTCTGTCATGAGAGCAATGTCTGGGAGACATAAAAGCTAGACATAAAGTACTAAGATCATTCTATGTACATGCCATCCATCCCATTGTGGACTATGCTTCTGTCTCCCTGATTGCCACAAAGCCAATATTAAGAGAAAAATTGGAAGCAGTTCAAAATGAAGCTGCCAGGATCATTCTGGGTGCCCCAAGGTGGACGAAGGCCCTCAACCTCCTCAAGGAGGCAAACCTTCTCCCCCTGGAAGTTCCTTTCAAAGGTCATCCAAGCTCACAGGAACACATACATGAGTTAAAAAATACTCAGATGCCTTTGAACAAAAGACCACGAGTTCTCGCTATCTCATACAGCCAGAGTGTTTATACGCTATCAGCTCAAAAGAATAACTACTTGCCTCGGGCATGGACCCACCCCCGACTTTGTTGAAGCCCCGCCGTTGGCACAAACCTTGATCGAGAAAGAATCAATACACCATGCCTAGTCTAAAGGCTGAAGCTGAGAGGGTCATTGCAGTCATCACTCCTCCGGGTAGTAGAACCTACTTCACGGATGGATCAGTCGATCGCTTAAACCACCCCGCAGGACCCGGGTTTTTGGCAGCAAGGATGCCACACAATCTATGAGGTTAACAGACAACGCCTCCTTGTTACAGGCAGAGGCAGTGTTGCGATCAAGGGAGCCCTAGCCCACGCATTCCTGAGGGAAGGACACCTGGTTATACATAGAGACTACAAGACAGCCATTGACTGTCTACAGCAAAGCTCACCCAAACATCATCTACCTTCTGACTAGTATCCTCACAATAGCACAGAGGATTCTTGCTCCGGGTAGAATAAAAATCATACACTGGGTCCCTAACCACATAGGCATCAGAGGGAATGAGCTTGCTGGCAGACTAGCTGACATTGGCAGGAGTATGCCCCAAATCCTGGGGATCATACAACCGAGCCGAAAAATCTTAAGGCAGAAGTGTAATGCCACAGCCGTGCCTTCCTCCTGCAACTTCACAGAGAGAAACGAGATTTTTCCCCCCCGGCCAGATGGTACTCAGGGCGCCACAGACTATGAGCCACTGGTACTCTCTGAAGCAATCAATAGAGGTACCCAAGTCATTCTCCACTGAATCAGACTAGGAGATTGGAGATTTCCGGAAGGGTTCCAGATATAGGAAAGGTATCGTATACTTTTTAATTCAAAGCACAAGCTTCTGGTGCCTTAAGCTACAGTGACTGCTAAAACCCCTTGGAAATCTGTGATCACGATCTTACTGGTGACATTCTGAAAAGGTCCCACCTACCGCCCGTGTGAGAGATTTCTGAGACAGCTGCAGCGAATGGAAACTGATGTTACGAGTATTTCATTTTCGTCTGTCACCTTTAGTGGAACTGCCTATAAAATTTAAGTTATTTGAGGCCATTAACATTTTTATTTCTACTGGCACATACATATCTTTATGATTTTAATATATATGTTCTTTTAGCAAACTTCTCATTTCCAACATTAGCATATGAAATGAAAGTTATTGTGAGCAACTTTATTATCAAACACAAATATCATCTATTTTTTCTTTCACTTTTTTTCCCTCTCTCCCTTTTTTCTTTATGCTTTTATCTCTTACTCTTCATTCCTTTCTATCTATTCTCCTTCATTCATATTTGCATTCTTCTTTCCCATTTCACTTTTCATGGATTATGGTTCCCAAAAACCTTTGTTGTTCTATCAAATATGAAATACAAAACAATGTTTTTTTTTTTATTTCCTGTACA
>NW_023661599.1:5000-10000 GCF_015228065.2 Penaeus monodon
TATTCCCTAATGTAATATCAGTAAAGCAACAATCATTTAATATAATTCAAAGATACAATCAAGTTCATCAACTTGAGTATGATTCCTAGTAATGGGAAACTGTTGCGAGCGAAGACTAACGAAATTTAGTGTCGTACGAACAAGGGGCTACGGAAATACATAAATATATAAATATATAAATACTTAAGAATATAAACACACGAGCGCTCGCACGCCCACGTGCGCGCAAACACACACACACACACACACACACACACACACACATACTGAAGTCAAGACACCCGCCACGGCAATTAACTTCCTTATAACAGGATAAAAAGAAATGTTTCATTATTATCCACAGACCTTATCCACATACAGGTGTTCAAAATATCTGTGGCATCAGTTCCAAAGACTAGATCTTGCATTAATGTAGCCGGAAAGCACTGCTGTCTTCATTATCAAATCTGAATCTGTACAAAAGTACTGTGTATGTCATGATATATTTATTCAGAAAAGTTTATGCCATCTCATACTAAGAGCTCCATTGGCTTTCATATCTTACTTCCATGGATTTCTGAATGGAATGTATGCTGGTGTTGCTGCACACCTAGTAATCAGATATCCATTGACAACAGACCGATGTACCAGTAACTACAAGAGATGAAGCTGATGATTTGGGCATACGATTGCCTAGCTCCCTGAAACCACTCCATTACCTGGTCAAACTCCAACCCTTTATCAATGGCAACTTTAGCATCTTCGGCTACATGGAGGTGGAGATGGAGGTGCTGGAACCGACCTCGAAAATCACGCTCCACATGGCCGACATCATCACTAAAAATGACACAATAAAGGTAGGTATTTGTGTCGATCGTTCCTGAGCAATTTCTAACACAGATTTAGCGCATTTCAGCATGATCTAATATTTGGAAATCATTGCGTCTCTCTTCCGTTTCAGGTGTATACTCCTGGTCAAGCGACAGGCCAAGGCATGCGGATCAAGAAGCATGAGTACGATCATGGTCGTCAGTTTTATATCGCCCATCTGAAGAAAGAGCTGCAGAAGGGAAGGAAGTACATTCTCTCCATGGAATTCCTTGGTTATCTCAATGACAAGCTACACGGGTTCTACAGGTCGACCTACATGGATGCTGACGGCAACACCAGGTGAATAACTAATTGCGTGGTCATTATTCCATACTGCTTATAATATTCTGATACATAATATTTGTGTACTAACACTATAACATTTTTCCAGGAACGTTGCTGTGACACAGTTTCAGGCCACTGATGCCCGCAGAGCCTTCCCTTGCTTCGATGAGCCTGCCCTGAAGGCGATCTTTGAAATTCACCTCGCAAGGGAATCTTGGATGACGACCCTCTCCAACATGCCCATTGCCGAAACTGTGCCTATGTGAGTAGATTGGAAATAAAATCCATGTCAATGAATGGTCATTTTGGGCTTTGTCATATTATTTTCACTGGTATACTTTTAATGAGTCCTATTTCTAAATGGACAGCGTCGGGCAAGAGGGATGGGTGTGGGACCGTTACGAGAAGAGTGTTCCCATGTCCACCTACCTCGTCGCCTTCGTTGTGTCGGATTTTGTTCAAATCAACACTACAGTGAATGACAACGTGGTACTTCGAGGTAATAAGGGAACTCATAGTAAACACCAAATATTAATAGCACTTATGAGGGACATATGTCTAGAGAAACTTTCATGCTCTTATTCCGGTGAAAGAAACGAGATTTTGAGTTGTATTGATCCTCTGAACTAAATATATCACTCCAGGGAATTATATGATGAATATGTGATCTTGGGCTCTTAACCTTTTGCTTTATCGGTAGATGAGGTCGTACCACATGGAATGACAAGTATGTACGAATAAGTGTGTTTTTAATATTCTTGCCCGAAAATTCTCTCCGGCAGTGTGGGCGCGACGAGAGGCCATAGATCAGGCACAGTATGCAATGAAGGTGGGCCCCAAGATCCTGAGTTTTTTTGAAGAGTATTTCGACTTGCCTTTTCCTCTCCCGAAGATGGATATGGTTGCATTACCCGACTTCTCTGCAGGAGCCATGGAAAACTGGGGTCTTATTACTTACAGGTAAATGCTGTGGATACACCATAGATGTATGGCATTAATAGAATATTCTGTTTTGTGACGAAATGTCAAATGGCCGTATCCATTTGATATTTTATTTGCCTTATTTCGAGAAATGTCACAATATCTCTTCTTGGTGCATTTTTGTGCACAGGTTCTTTGAGCCAAAATATGGTCTTTGATCCTCTGCATTTTCTGTTTTCTATGCAAGACAATAAAAGATCATTGAAAACGCGCTATAAACATTCTATCTGCAATATACTTCAAAAAAAATGATCATTGTAATTTAAGAAAAACACACATGGTTAGCTGTGCATAATAGTAATACAAATAAATAAAAAACAAATAGCTGTAATTTTCAAACCAAAAGCCGATAAAATCAGCAATTGAGGCCACCGGCATTTCCTAGCTAGTGAGACCCACAAATTAACCAAAATAACAACCTTGATTGACTGAATAGCATACAACTGCATTGTAAACCATTGGAGCTGAAAAATCACCCAATGGACTATTTATGTGGCCACACAGAATTGCGTGTTATGTGTGACCCAGCAATAGTTCACTGATAGATGAATTCCCGCGCGATTTTCCTCCGATAGGACACGCATCCTTCCGTCTACCCACTAGGCATCCCGCTCCCTCTACCCTCTCAGCAAATCGCGTGCAGTGTGCCGTACCTTTAGGGCCGCACATTTTGAGCTGATTTCGATAATGTTCTCGTCGTTTGGTTTGTAATTTCGAGACATTAATAACTAATAGCTTGCATTTACTTTTATTCCCTAATGTAATATCAGTAAAGCAACAATCATTTAATATAATTCAAAGATACAATCAGTTCATCAACTTGAGTATGATTCCTAGTAATGGAAACTGTTGCGAGCGAAGACTAACGAAATTTAGTGTCGTACGAACAAGGGCTACGGAAATACATAAATATATAAATATATAAATACTTAAGAATATAAACACACGAGCGCTCGCACGCCACGTGCGCGCAAACACACACACACACACACACACACCACACACAACACATACTGAAGTCAAGACACCCGCCACGGCAATTACTTCCTTATAACAGGATAAAAAGAAATGTTTCATTATTATCCACAGACCTTATCCACATACAGGTGTTCAAAATATCTGTGGCATCAGTTCCAAAGACTAATCTTGCATTAATGTAGCGGAAAGCACTGCTGTCTTCATTATCAAATCTGAATCTGTACAAAAGTACTGTGTATGTCATGATATATTTATTCAGAAAAGTTTATGCCTCTCATACTAAGAGCTCCATTGGCTTTCATATCTTACTTCCATGGATTTCTGAATGGAATGTATGCTGGTGTTGCTGCACACCTAGTAATCAGATATCCATTGACAACAGACCGATGTACCAGTAACTACAAGAGATGAAGCTGATGATTTGGGCATACGATTGCCTAGCTCCCTGAAACCACTCCATTACCTGGTCAAACTCCAACCCTTTATCATGGCAACTTTAGCATCTTCGCTACATGGAGGTGGAGATGGAGGTGCTGGAACCGACCTCGAAAATCACGCTCCACATGGCCGACATCATCACTAAAAATGACACAATAAAGGTAGGTATTTGTGTCGATCGTTCCTGAGCAATTTCTAACACAGATTTAGCGCATTTCAGCATGATCTAATATTTGGAAATCATTGCGTCTCTCTTCCGTTTCAGGTGTATACTCCTGGTCAAGCGACAGGCCAAGGCATGCGGATCAAGAAGCATGAGTACGATCATGGTCGTCAGTTTTATATCGCCCATCTGAGAAAGAGCTGCAGAAGGGAAGGAGTACATTCTCTCCATGGAATTCCTTGGTTATCTCAATGACAAGCTACACGGGTTCTACAGGTCGACCTACATGGATGCTGACGGCAACACCAGGTGAATAACTAATTGCGTGGTCATTATTCCATACTGCTTATAATATTCTTGATACATAATATTTGTGTACTAACACTATAACATTTTTCCAGGAACGTTGCTGTGACACAGTTTCAGGCCACTGATGCCCGCAGAAGCCTTCCCTTGCTTCGATGAGCCTGCCTGAAGGCGATCTTTGAAATTCACCTCGCAAGGGAATCTTGGATGACGACCCTCTCCAACATGCCCATTGCCAAACTGTGCCTATGTGAGTAGATTGGAAATAAAATCCATGTCAATGAATGGTCATTTTGGGCTTTGTCATATTATTTTCACTGGTATACTTTTAATGAGTCCTATTTCTAAATGGACAGCGTCGGGCAAGAGGGATGGTGTGGGACCGTTACGAGAAGAGTGTTCCCATGTCCACCTACCTCGTCGCCTTCGTTGTGTCGGATTTGTTCAATCAACACTACAGTGAATGACAACGTGGTACTTCGAGGTAATAAGGGAACTCATAGTAACACCAAATATTAATAGCACTTATGAGGGACATATGTCTAGAGAAACTTTCATGCTCTTATTCCGGTGAAAGAAACGAGATTTTGAGTTGTATTGATCCTCTGAACTAAATATATCACTCCAGGGAATTATATGATGAATATGTGATCTTGGGCTCTTAACCTTTTGCTTTATCGGTAGATGAGGTCGTACCACATGGAATGACAAGTATGTACGAATAAGTGTGTTTTTAATATTCTTGCCCGAAAATTCTCTCCGGCAGTGTGGGCGCGACGAGAGGCCATAGATCAGGCACAGTATGCAATGAAGGTGGGCCCCAAGATCCTGAGTTTTTTTGAAGAGTATTTCGACTTGCCTTTTCCTCTCCGAAGATGGATATGGTTGCATACCCGACTTCTCTGCAGGAGCCATGGAAAACTGGGGTCTTATTACTTACAGGTAAATGCTGTGGATACACCATAGATGTATGGCATTAATAGAATATTCTGTTTTGTGA
>NW_023661600.1:0-17322 GCF_015228065.2 Penaeus monodon
AAAATGTAAAGGTGGTGAACATCGCATCCTATAAACAGCTGTCCTTCACAAAAGAGGAATAAAAAAAAAAGAGGAAGAGAGAGAGAGAGACACTGAAACAAAAAAATAAAAGCTGCCCAAAAAAATGTCCAGGCAACAGTACAGGCATCCCAGAACGCATGGAAGCCTCTGTAGCAGCACGACCTCGCATAGTTCAGCGTAGTTTCCCAGGTTGGGTCACATCAGGTCCACAGCCATGTACGCACTCGTTGGACAGCAGGCTCCCCTCGTTCCCTGCGCGCTTACACAGCGCAAATGTATACTTAAGCCGCAGAGCCCGAAACGAGATCAGCATTCCCCGATCCTCCAGTTGAACCAGACAACAGCAGCAGCATCACAAGGACTGCCCAATCCTTAATCGACTGGGGAGACTGCCGCTCCCCCGTTGAATCTCCGACTTCACCACCAACACCCAGCCATACCTGTGGGGACTCACACCCACAGCAAACACTCCCCAATGAGATAAGACACCAGCAACCCCCATAGTAGATGACCAACTATCATCTTCTATACCTCCATTCAACCAGTCTGCCAAGACATAAAAAAAAACTAGAGCCAGTCCACCTAGTCCTCCCCAACAATCTCTCCAAAAAAAAGAAATTACCATCATACTGGTACATGCACACCTAAAAAAAAAAAAAAAAAAAAAAAAAAAAAAAAAATCATAGACCCAACAAAGGCTTCAGACAACATGCTGAAGAAGCATTAGAAAAAAAAAAAAAATTCCCTCCACTCGACCTGGGCGAATCCGATTCCTGGGGTATCCTGAAGAGCATTTCCCTCCCCACACCAACCCCGCTAGCCCATCGTCGCACCTGAGAGCCCTCGACAACCAGGTGGACCAAATTATGGAAGACACAATACAAGCCCTCCCAGCTCAGACAAACACAGAAGAAACCTCCCCTCAATCACAGAAACGTCTGCCAAACCAAAACAAGACCAACAGCAAACAAACAAAACAAAGAAACACAAGCATAGTCAAACAAAACAAAAACAACAACAAACCCAAACACACCCAAAAACCGCAGCAGATCCACCTCTCGCTGCAAATAAAAGAAGGAAAAAAATAAGAAAGACCTGTATGACACAGGACACAAAACTGCTCCTCAAAGCCACCCAAAACCCAAAGGCTAATGGTGGCACAGTAATAGAGGCCTTCTATGGAGTCAGACTCTACACGCCAAACCCACAAAGCTTCGATCACCATGACAGCACCAAAATCGGCCACGAAATCGCCAAAGGAAATATGAAATGGATATCCACCAATACACATTATGGGGACATGGTGATTGCCAACAATATCCACAGGCACTTGGTGGCAGGTGAGCTGGACCCACATTCCCATCCTAAAATACAACATGAACGAACTTCATAGTGGTTTTATTCCAAAGACAAAAACCATCACAAAACATGAATTCACCACTCTCGATCATGCAACGCCTCACCATCATCCAACACGATGCTCTGCAATGGACGTTCGAGCTCTGTGATACATATAGAAAGTATTACCCCATATAAATCTCATAAACAGTCACGGTCTCGACAACACCAAGAAAATAAAAATATACACATACTCAACATACCAAACTAACCATACTGGGATGCGATGTGACGGCGTCGCTCTCGCCATTAAAACATTTAACACAAAATACACAACTTCACCTCAGAGCTCACTGCGGTGGAAATCAACACACCGCACGGTCCCATCATCATAGCCACCATTTACTTACTAACCCCGACGCCCATATATACCAGACCAGGACATACTCCAGCTTCTCAGACACAGAAACCCCATCTATATTCTCGGAGAGTGGAACGCACATCCTACATTTGGATATAACCAAACAAATGCCGTAGGTCGTGGCTTGGTTTCACGCATCCTCGACGGTACACGAACACACAGTTGAACCCCACTTTCCAACATTTATAAATAATCGGTCAGCAACCACACCAGACATTGTCCTGACAAATAGACATGCACACCTCAACATGCACTTATCACAAGGAGAGATAACTACAAGTGATCATCTCCCTATGATTGCCACTGTTTCCACAAACATAAGCATAGTGCCCACACACCCCAGAGAAAGCTACAAACATGCAAACTGGAACTCCTTCAAAGATGTTCTCTCTCACACGTACACTCCTGATCTCCAAGGACGCCCATCCTCAGATGTCGATGTAAGCAGAGAATCCTGGCATAATTATATATACAAAGTAAGACAATTGCACATTCCAAAAACAACACACAAAACCAACCACAACACAAACAAAACGACACTCTCTGCTCACTCATCACACAATACACTAACACTCACAACTTCGTACAGACTCGCGGATGGAACTAAGAAATCAGAACAAGATACAGACAAATACAAACTCAACTTTATGATGCAAACAAAGAACTACATACAGAGACATGCACACGCCTCGTAAACGAACTCTGCCAAAACCACAAAGACCCAAAACAATTCTGGACAGCATACAAGAAAATCATGGGCACAAACAAACACTGTACTTATATCTACAACGAACAAAACGAAAAGATTGAAACCATACAAGACAAGAAAACACCACACAGAAGGGTCTGGCAAAGAAACTTCCAAATCTCAGACGACGAAAACGAACTGTTTGACACAGACAGAAAACGAAATACTTGAGACACTAGAAGTCACAACATGTCCTACAACCCTCCAACTTCATCGACTTGAACACACTAGACAGCATAAATACTTTCAACACGCCAATCACACCGAGAGAAGTTGCAGAAATAATTCGACACATCAGAAACAAAACTCCTGGACCAATCAAATTTAACAAAATCTTCAACACCTTCCCCCTAATATGATACACACACTCTGCCATATATTTAACACTTCCTTGGCCACAGGACTCTTTCCGTCTTTGTTTAAGAAAGCAACACTTTCACATATACCCAAACCAAACGAACCTTATGTCACTAACTACAGGCCGATCTCCTTGCTCGAGGTCCCTGGGAAAATACTCGAACGCATAACAAACAGACTAAACACACACCTTGAAACAAATAACATCCACAATCCCCGTCAATATGGGTTCAGAGCACAAAGAGGTAATGAGAGTGCTATCGCTCTCGCATACGAGGAAATAGCCTCAGCCTCGCCAACAAAAATAGACAAACATCATTCTCAGGGATATCAGCAACGCCTTCGACAAAGTTTGTCATGAAGACTAAAACACAAAATCATAAACCTACGTTTTACCACCCAACTTCACCCGTCTACTATGCAAGTTCCTCAACAACAGAATAGCAAACATACAGTTGAAAACTACCTTGGACCCCCCATCTCCCTCAAGAGTGGGGTATCCCAAGGGAGTATTCTATCACCAATACTATTCATATTATACACAGCAGACCTTCCACTTCAGCACCATTCAGCAACCACATATACGCAGACGACATCACTCGGATCATCACACACCCCAGCAAGTCAAAGTACATCATGAAACGTGTAACAAAAAATAGCCATCACAAATATATAAACACATTCGAGATGAAGTGGAAAATACAAACAAACACAGAAGTTCACAATCCTCCCAATAGCCAGACTCAACTCACCAGATATACAAGTACACAACACAGACATTCCCTATGGAAACTAGGGGAAACTACTCGGTCTCTCCTTCAACAGATGGGGTATAACACTGCACACAAAACAACGCATAACACAGGCAACCGCAACACTTGCCAAACTACACCAATCCTCGCAGTGTACAACACAAACAAAGCTAAAACTCTACCAAAAAGTCATCAGACCCATACTCAAATACACCCCAGTACCACTACACACCATCTCAAAAACACAACAACTGAACATGCACTCTGTCCAGAACAAAGCTCTGCGCTGGGCTGAAAACATTCGATACCCCAACATCACACCCTCGCACATTCTCCATGCAAGACACAACATAGAACCACTGAACACCCGCATACTCACACGAGCACTGAAAACAAGCGAAAGCTTGAGCACTATATCTCGAAATGTCATGTGATGCATACAGCCTTTCAGACCACCTAACATGAGGTATAAAGAACTAAGTGAATATTTAATTTTATCTGATGCATTGGAAGATATACTCGTGCTATATCCTAAATTTACTATGTAAAACTGCTGTAAATAAAGAACAGTGTTATGTACACACAGTGGCAAAGGAACGTAATATCAACGTAATTTTTTTTTTTTTTTTTTTTAATGATGTATGATTTATATTCTTATTTTACCATGTACAATTGCAGTAGTCACATAATATTGTACTATGTCAAATATATGTAAAATTGTAATCTCGGTTGCCCACGCCTGAGCAGATAGCCAGGGTGGTAAATAAACTTACTTAACTTAAAGTGGCGTAGGAAGCCTGCATCAAAGATACTATGAACATAGATTTTGGGATGCCACTTGCTAATCATATTGAAAAGTTCCCATAAAGAAGAACTGGTACATCTAACGAACACTCAAAGGCCAGAAAGCATAAGGCACTACGATCAGTATAGAGAAAGCAAGCCCTCATATAGGTGGCACTGAAGTTAGAATTCGTTTAGGTTACAGAATGTACTGGCAACTGCACGGTGCAAGAAGTGCAGATGAATCTAAATGTAAATTGTGTAACGAGGAAAGCAAGCGAACACTCGGAATGTCATGTGATACAGCCTTTCAGACCAACTAACATCAGGTATAAAGATACACTGGAAGGTATAATCGTACTATAACCAATAATAATAACAATAATAATAATTATCCTAATAACAATAGTAATAATAAAATAACAATTATGATAATAATGACAATAATAATATTAATGATGATAACAACAATAATAATAATTGTGTGGGTGTGGGGTGACTGATACCACTGCGTAGCATTCGCTTAAGGTTTATTCAGTAGCGGTCAAACCTGTTAATTAATACATTGACTGTAAAATGCACAAAATATACAAAGCCGCTAAATAACAATGTATATTAGATCACATAATAGAGAACCTTCTACAAATATTGGATACGTACGCATTGCGGGAACAGTCAGAATATCAGCTTAACGGTCTGATTCCAGAATGATGTGGGCGTCTTGACGGCACGGAGATTCCCCTCGAACTGCCCTCATACTTTGAATATACACAGGATACAACGCCAAGCAACATTCGCGACCTCGCGAACCTTCTACAAATATTGGATACGTACGCATTGCGGGAACAGCAGAATATCAGCTTAATGGTCTGATTCCAGAATGATGTGGGCGTCTTGACGGCACGGAGGTTCCCCTCGAACTGCCCTCATACTCATACATACACAGGATACAACGCCAAGTAACTTTCGCGACCTCATTATCTCCCAACATCGATTATATGAAGAGCCGCCATCACCTCTTACCGCTGATACAGACTATGTGTTGACCTAATGGTACTCGCCAAGGCCTTCTCGGAGGTTGTAACACAGAAGATGAATTTAGACCATACAGGCCTCTCCGATCGCAGTGTTACAGGATACGTGATATACAAAATATGTGATATACCAGCTGCTGATATGAAGTATGTGATATACCAGCAGCTACAATAATAATAATAATTATTATTATTATTATCATTATTATTATTATTATTATTATTATTATTACTACTCTTATTATTATTATTATTATTATTATTATTATTATTATTATTATTATTATTATTATAGTAACAATAACAATAAATAATAATAATAATAATAATAATAATAATAATAATAATAATAATAATAATAATAATGATAATAATAATAACAACAACAACAACAACAACAACAATAATAATAATAATAATTATTATTATTATTATTATTATTATTATTATTATTATTATTATAATAATAATAATAATAATAACAATAATAATAACGATAATGAAATAATAATAGCAATAATGATAAGATAATAATAATAATAATAATAACATTAAAAGGAATGATAATAATAATGATAGTAATGATAATAATAATACGAGTAACAATAATAATAATACAATAATGATAATTAATAATAATAATGATAATCATAATAGTAGTAGTAGTACTAAGTAGTAGTAGTAGTAGTAAAGGTAATAAAATCCAAAATGATCATAATAATAACAATAATGATAATTATAAAAAGAAAAAAAATAATAATAATGATAATAATAATAGTAGTAGTAGTAAGAATAATGATAATAATAATAATAATAATAATAATAATGATAATAATAACAATAATAATAATAATAATACCACCAACAATGATTGCTTAAACAACTACTCCCCTGGGGAGGGATCACTGCTTAGCGGCCCCAGTATAAAGACTTAGTAGGCTACATGATGTCCACGGGCGTCGATTGGTGCTTCAAACACCGTGTCCGCGGGGACGTGGAAATGCATTTGGTGATTGGCGGTTCCACTTTTGGCTTTGGGGGCTAAAATTTTCTGCTTCGGGGAAAAGGGGGAGGGGGGGATGAGCGTCGCCCGTCACACATCAACAAGGGGCGCTCCCCCCAGGGCAGGGCTAAGTCTAACTTTCCCTTTTTTTTCCAAAAAACCCCCAGGTTTTCAGGACGGGGTAGTTCCCCCCCTTGGCCCTCGGTTTGGGCCCCTTTTAAACAATCAAAAGAAAAAAAGATTAAATGAACAAGGGAAAATATATGAGGGAATGAGGGAGCCTGTGCGAATTTTTGGCATATTTCTGTTTTTTTTGGGTTCCCCTTTGCCCCGAACTTCAATCCCCTAGGTCGCTGGTATGACCCGTGATGATTTTAATTAGCAGATCTAAAAAAAAAAGAAAAAAAAAAAAAAAAAAATAAAAAAAATAATATAATAATGAAATGAACTTGTATAATCTAATAAAGATAGTTGGTACTACTGGATGGTTTTAAATGATTGACGCTTAGTGAATCTGATTAAAAAAAAGTTGTTTACTATTAAAAAAATTTTTATGTTACTCCTAAAATTTTCTGTAATGGTTCTAACCTATTACAGAAAATGGAAGTTACACAACTGAGAAATCTTCTAAAGTCAATATTCCCGCAAATATGAACTCAAGTACATTTTAAACACAATTGTGACACTTTTGAGTCTGAAATTTACTCATTATCAAACAAAAGATTGATGTTAACAATGGTATCACAATAGCCTGATTATAGAAATATTTTCACCCTGATATCTAATGATGGTGTAATTAATCATACTATCTTGAAAATAGTGCATTACCTTCATAAATCTTCACGAATAATATGATCTCATATTAAGCAGTTTATTATCAGAAACCGAAGAGCTGACTCGCTAGTTTTTTTTTGTTTTTGTTTTTTCTTCTGTAATTCCATGAATGATTAAAATATATAATTTTTTGGTTAATGTTACCGAGAGCGACACAGAGATAGAGGGCAATGGACACTGCCATCTTAGAGAGCATAAGAAATATACATAAGCAACAAAGGTATAGCTGCTGTACTCTCATATTTACCGCGAAATGGCGAAAATATCCGCTGCATATCACAGCTCATAGACTAAGTCTACAACACTCACACGGAGTTATTGTTGTGTTTTCTGTAAGCTGGCAGAAGTGCTAATAAAGGGGGATACGGGTGGGGGGGGGGGCTTCCCCACCTGTCTAGAAAATAAATAGAAGGTAGCAAAGGTTAGATTTGGATCTTCGGGTTCTCATGAATGCCCTGGTTCCGAGACTTCGTCTTTGGAAGGTGCGTCGCTCGTAAAAAAAAACACCATTCTTTTTATTTAATATTATCAGAACCAATCATATTTCGCTTTTAAACCAACATTTACCTTTCAAAATCGATATGCTTTCGACCGTGACAGGACTCGAACCTGCAATCTTCGGATCCGAAGTCCGACGCCTTATCCGTTAGGCCACACGGTCATGATTTACTCAAGAGAGTATTGCTTTTGTGTAATAACTCATACATATATGTTTATGTATTATACATTGGATGTGTCCAAGGATGTTTGTGTCTATTGTATTGTATCAAAAGTCGAGTCCTTGTCTATGCAAACTTTCATTTATTTGTATATATAATACATAAAATACTATGTGTATATGCACGGCATGTGTGGATACGTATATGTGTCTGTTACTTACGCATGGACACATTTATATTTCTCAACACATGTGACACATTAATATAGAGATTAGGATCTGTATGTACTGATGAACTTCTCAGAGCAGCCGCACTCCACATTTGTCGGCAGGGATTTTTCTTATTTTACATTAATTCTAAAGCGGGCTTGCCTGGAGGCTTGTAACATTATACTTGTACTGTAATGGGTCTGTCAGGCTTCCATGCACTCGTTTTGTTGTATTCTACTTCGGATGCTTAGTTCAGTCAGGTTCAGCGATGTTATTGCGAATAGGGAAGTTTTGCTCCTTTCATTTCATTCACGGCAAACATAGATATTTGCATAACTATGATATATCAGAGAGAGAGAGAGAGAGAGAGAGAGAGAGAGGGAAGAGAAGAGAGAGAGAGAGAGAGAGAGAGAGAGAGAGAGAGAGATAAGATGGTGAGAGAAAGAAAGTCAAGGAAAACGAATGAGAAGAGAGGGAGAGAGAGAGAGAGAGAGAGAAAAGGGGGGGGAGAAGGAAAGGGAGGGAGGAGAGAGAGAGAGAAGGAGGGAGAGAGAGAGGGAGAAGGAGAGGGAGGAAGAGAGGGAGAAGGTGATGAGAGGAAGTAAGTCAAGGAAAAACGAATGGAGAGAGAGGGAGAGGGAGAGAGAGAGAGAGAGAGAAAGGGGGGGGAGAAGGAAAGGGAGGGAGGGAGGGAGAGAGAGAGACGGAGAGAGAGAGGGGGGGGGGAGAGGAGAGGGGGGAAGGAGAGGGAGGGAGAGGGGAGAAGGAGAGTGGAGAGAGAGAGAGAGAGAGAGAGAGAGAGAGAGAAGGAGAGGGAGGGAGAGAGGGAGAAGGAGAGGGAGGGAGAAAGGGAGAAGGAGAAGAGGAGGAGAGAGGGAGAAGAGGAGTAAGGAGAGGAATAAGGAGAGAGGGAAGAAGAGAGAGAGAGAGGAGAGAGAGAAAGAGAGAGATAGAGAGAGAGAGAGAGAGATGAGAGAGAGAGTGGTGGAGAAAGGCAAGGAAAAAAAAGAATGGAGAGAGAGAGTTTGAGAGAAAGTGGGTGTTGAGAGAGAAGAGGGGAGAAGAGGAGAAGAGATGAGAGAAAGAGAGAGAGAAGAGGAGGAGAGAAGAGAGAGAGAGAGAGAGAGAGAGAGAGAGAGAGAGAGAGGTGTCCCTATATTTTGGCAGGGAACTTTTTGGGTTTAATTAAATACTGAAAATATTAAAGGCGCGTTTATTCTTATTTCATATCCCCTTATTTGGTATCATTTGCTTTATTTTTGCATTGTTTCTGAGATTTTCAGATTATGCCAGCTTCTGTAGTGTGATAGAGAATATTTGTTCTAAGCTCATTTCTGAATCAATATGCAAAAAAAAAAAGTTAATAAAACATGTCTTCTATAATACGTCCAATCTCAGGAAATGCAATCAGCAACTCACCCCGAGTACTCCGAACCACCAAGTCGCTCGTTTATTCTAATTGCCTGATTTCAAAAATAGTTTTTACGCGTTTGATTTTTTGTTGTGTGTGTGTGTGTGTGTGTGTGTGTGTTGTGTGTGTGTGTGTGTGCGTGGTGTTGTGCGTGGTGGTGTGCGTGCGTGCGTGCGTGCGTGCGTGCGTGCGTGCGTGCGTGCGTGCGTGCGTGCGTGTGTGTGTGTGTGGTGTGTGTGTGTGTTTGTGTGTGTGTGTGTGTGCGAAATTCACATACATACGTACACACATACGCACACGCATACATATATAAATATATTTATGTAGTTTATGCATATACATACATACATATGTATGTTTATGTATATATGAATAGATATACATGTACATATATATGTATACTGTATGTATATCTACAAGTGTACACACACACATATATATGTGTGTGTGTGTGTATGTGTGTGTGTGTGTGTGTGTGTGTGTGTGTGTGTGTGTGTGTGTGTGTGTGGTGTGTAGTGTATGTAGTAGTATGTATGAATGTATGTATGGTATGTATGTACATATAATTTAATTTTTGCCGTTATTCTAAGTATTATTAGTATTAGTGTAAAATTTGTATTGTATTGTATTTATAATCTTTGTTGTAGTTTATATTATCAGTATATGTAGTATAATTATCAGACTGATTATAAGAATTATTGTCATCATTACGTTAATAATAATATTACCGCCATGGCGACTCACAGCACCGACGTTTTACAAAAGCAACAAGCGCAGAAGTCACGGCCCCGGCGCGCATAATGAGCACCGGAAGGCCAGTGTCAGCGGAAGAATGGTGCCAACTCAGTGCCAACAATGAGCGACAGAGGGACGCCCGTTTCCCGTTCTTGAATTACTTCATCGTGGTTATTAGCGGAGCGGGTTGGATTACGAAGCGGGGACTCGCTGGCCGTTCTTTTCTTTTCTTTTCTTTTCTTTTCGTAATCTACTGTTTGTTTCTTCTCCTTCATCGTCCTCTCCTTTTCTTCTACTTCTTCTTCGTCCTCTCCTTCTACTTTTTCTTCTTCTTCCTCTTCTCATTTTTCTTCTTTATATTATCATTCTACCCCTTACTCCTCTTCTTCTTCCTCCTCTTCCTATTCTTCTTCTTTTTATTTCTTCTTCCTCTTCCTCTTTTTCAGCTTCCCCATCGTGGTCACAGGATAAGAAATTTTGTAGGCTTTACCAATTCGGAGCTCGAGTCACTGGCTACAAAAGGGATTTATGTTGATCAGATTATCTTTAAGTGTGTGCTTATAGAAAATATAGAAATATGTATATATATATATATATATATATATATATATATATATATTATATATATATATATATATATAGTTGTGTGTGTGTGTGTGTGTGTTGTGTGTGTGTGTGTGTGTGTATGTGGGGTGTGGTGTGTGTGTGTGTGTGTATGTGGTGTGTGTGTGTGTGTGTGTGTGTGTGTGTGTGTGTGTGTGTGTGTGGTGTGTGTGTGTATGTGTGTGTGTGTGTGTGTGTGTGTGTGTGTGTGTGCGTGTGTGTGTGTGTGTGTGTGTGCTTATATATATACACATATATATAAATATAGACACACTTTTATTACGATTTAATTATCTTTTTTATTATTGCTATTGTTACTATTATCATTATTATTTTCATTATTGTTATCATTATTTTATCACCATTATTATTATTATTATTATTATTATTATTATCATTATTATTATATCATATTCTTATTATATCATGATACCATTATTATACCATTATTTTTCTTTTATTTATTTTTTATTAGTATCATCATTACCATTATTATCATGTTGCTATCATCATCTTTATCATGACTAACATCATTGATTATTATTATTATTATTATTATTATTATTATTATTATGATGATGATGATGATGATGATGATATGATGATATTGATGATGATGATGATGATGATGATGATGATGATGATGATGATAATGATAATGATAATGATAAGATAATGAAATGATATGATGACGATGTGATGATGAGGGATGATGATGATGATGATGATGACGATGATGATGATGATGATGATGATTATCATTATCATTATCATTATTACTTTCATTATCGTCATTATTATTATCATTATCATTATTTTTTGATATCATTATTATTATTGTTGTATTTTTTATCATTGTTATTATTATTACTATTACCATTATTATCGTTAATTATTAATTATTATCATTATTATCATTATTACCCATTACTGTTGTTGCTATACCTATCATCATTATTATTATTGTTATTATCACCATTATTATTATTTTATTAAACTATTATATCATCATATTACATTATCATCATCATTATCATTGCTGTCATTATTTACATCATTATCATTAGCATTATCAGCATTATTAGTAAATTTTATCAGTTTTTATATTGTTGCTACCATAATTAATATTATTATTGTATTTTTTATCATTATTTTTATTTTTTGTTATCGCTATCATTACTTTTATCATCTTTATTGTTATTATTATTTTTTATTGTCTTACTATCATTATTAGCATCATCATTATCATTATTCATTATCATTATCTCCGTTAAACCAGGGGTCCCGTCCCAGTTCATGTAAGTCGTATGTAAGAACTCTTGCCCTCCCTTAAGGTACGGTTAGACTGACCAACTTTTTTCGTTGGAATCCAACGATTATCAGTGACTTGGAACCCACCCGCCCATCCGTTTTGGTTTTACACTACAAAAAGAACCACCAGCTCAGTCCACTGGATCGCAGTATCAAAACAAATCGTGTCCGCAAGTCCCTCATCAGTATTTTGCGATGGATCCCGCGCTTTCTCTCCCTTTAATATTGGGTGTTTTATATTCCAAAGGACATTTTTCTTGGCGTTTTTCTCTAAAAGAGAGGTAATTGCTTCCGAATTCCACATTCTGTACAGAAAATATGACGAGAAACGTTCTTCCTCTTCGAAAATATGCGCGCTTGTTTATGTTTCGTCCGTCAAATGAGGATACAAGATATATTGCATTGTTTTTTTTTTTATTTTTTAAAAAAATAGTAATATAAGTAAATATATGATTATTTTACAATAATTAGTAATTGCAATTTCTTTATGTATATATTACTTATAATGCATAAAATAATTATAATTTAGACTAATGCCATGTGTACTATAGACTCTCAACGAGTATACTTTTCCACTGGAACATCGATGGATCACGGGTTGCCCCTCGCTTCGGACGAGTAGGCAAAAAAACAGTGAATGAACCAATCGGTGGCAAAATCCACTCAAAATGATTAGATTTCATGAATCGATGGCCAGTGTAACACACCTTTAGTGCTGGCGAGGGATACAGGCGCAAAGGACCTGGTTAACTCGTCAATTCGAACTCCCTTAATTAAGTAGTATCACTGGATAGGTTTCAAATCTTTTAATGGTTTCCCCGCGTGCAATCTCTTTCCGATGTTCAGCCTAACAATAGAATAAATTTCTAAAATTGAACAATGGAAAAAAATATACAAAACTAAAGTAATTATGCCTGAAGGCTGTAAAAATAGCTAGAACTAAACTTGCGGCATACGAAAAACTAAAGGACAGGACTTCCACAGTGGAGAGTCCTGGCTGAAACCTTACACTAAAGCCAGTCTGGCGTCAACAGCTGAAAGCTCAAAAAGAAATCCCCAAACAGAATGAAATATGGCGCTAAAACCCGGTCTAGTGAACGAAGACAAGAAAAGTAAAACTAAAAGAGCACTCAGACTTCCTACTATGAAAGGTTAAAAGCTACAAGTAAAAAAGAAGCATACTAGCCAAGTTTTTTTATTAAAAACAAGATAGTTAAATTATTCTATAAAAATGTTTTTTAAGATCACGTCCAGCTCCAAAGCAAAGACTGTCAGGTACATCAGTAAGTAGCTTATTATCTTCCGTGGATCGGGCCTTTTGTTTTTTGTTAAAATAATGGCGACACTTTCGTTTTTTATCATAGAGGACTGAACGAAAAACACTCCTGATTGTTTTTTGACCATCTCTAAATTGTTGAACTTGTGACGTCAGAGCTTTTTTTCAATAAAATTTAGGCTACTTCAAACACGAATAAAAATGGATAAAAGTAAAATAGCAAAGAGCATAAAATGAAAATTATAGAAAAGAAATATAATGTACTTGAAAGAACAAACAAATGGTATAACCGTTTTCCCCTAAAAACTCAAAACAAAAAACGAAGTAAAATCGAAAGTGTTTATGTAATTTTGAAAAAACAAAAGGAACAAAAGCTAATAAAAAATAAATTCATAGAATGTCTCGGTATTATATTACAATAAAATATTGCTGAAAATCGATAAAAAGGGGAAAATTCAGGTAAAACAATAAAAGCAAATAAACGAGGAAAATCAACTCAAGTCAGAGCGTCAGAGTGGAGGACGAGATGCAGCAATCCAATTTACAATTATTGTTATTGGTGTTTGTTGTTATCATTAATTATTACTGTTATTATTATTATTATCATTATTATATATTATATATTATTATTATTATTATTATATTATTATTATTATTATTAGTATATTATTATTATTGATTATTATTATTAGCATCCATTACCTTACATTACCATTCCATACCATTACCATTATTATTTTATTATCATTAGCTTCATATTTATCATCATAATCATTATTATTAAATGTCATCATTATCATCATCATCATAGTCATCATTATAATCATCATTATTATCAATATTATCATCTGATTAATTTTGATTAATAAGTAATATGATCATATTATCATTATCATCATATCCTTATTATTATATCATTTTCACTATTACGAGCATTACTGGTTATTATCATCATTACATCATTATATTAATATTATCATTATCTTATTAATGTTGTTATTATTATCATTATTAATGTTGTTTATTATTATCATTATTATTATTATTATTATTATTATTATTATTATATTATTATTGTTGCTATTATTATTATTATTATTATTATTATTATTATTATTATTATTATTATTATTACAGTTTTTGTTACTATTGGCCCTTGGCAACACTAATATGTATGACCACATCAATAAGCAAATGTCCTAAACCAGTGCAAATATGATACCTGCATGCATTAAATCTTTCAAGGTAATTATCCAAAGTGTTCTTAAACAAGCATACGGTACAATCATCTGCTAGCTTCTAAAAAAGACAGGGAACTTATATCAAAAGAGATCACATACAGAAATAGGACACAACAAAGCAAACACGTGGCCCTAGTGGCCTGGAACCAACACAATATCCGTATTAATATCTGGAAAAAAACCCCAATAGCAAAACTAGATTTTATTGAAAATGAGACTAACAGTTTTCGGGGAAATTCCTCCTGGATTCATCATCGTCTTCTGCACACTCACTATTTATGTATAAAAACTACTTTTCTGACTAATATAAATAAAATATTGAATTTCATGATTTAATCTTCGATACCAAAGTAGAGACAAAAGTAGATAACGTAATTCAATATCTCTGAAACTTTAATAAGTCCCAGTTAACTCAATATGTACCTCAATGTACCCCAAATGAACCTTGTTGGCTGTTTCATTTGTCCATTAAGAAAGATTTCCGCAGATAATTAGGTTGAATTGATAAAAGTAGTAAAGAAACTAAATAGACGTTTGTTTCTGTCTCTCTCTCTCTTTTTGGTTGTTTGTTTGTTTTGTTCTAATTTCATATCTTTTTATTTTTCTTCCAATTGTTTTTTCTTTCATATTACATATTTATCCTTGTTATCACATGTTTTGTTTTAACGACTCTTCTTTAATGCTTCATTTTCATCGTTCTTTTTATTGTTAAAGTATTATTTCTGTTCCTACCCCTTTATTTTCTTCTTCCTTATCTTTCCTTATTCTTCCTTCCTTACAATTTTCCCTCTTCTCCTTTCCTCCCGGCTCCCTTTCTTCGCTCTTGACTCGGATCACCCTCCGTGTCCTGGAAGATCGATTGGATTGCTCAAAATTAGAAGCAGTTTAGAAGTATTCTTATATGATTCCCCTTTCACCCCCCCCCCAACACTCTCACGTCTCACTCTTCCACTCACTCTCACTCTTATTCACACCCCTTCTCATTCTAACTACTCCCGCTCCTCACTCTCACGTCCCCTTTCACTCTACCTCTCACTCTTTCCCTGCCTCCCCTTCACCTACTTTACCCACTCTTTCCATCCTCACGACCGCACCCTTCTCGCACCATCACGTTCTTCTCAGACCTCATACCTCACTCTAAAGTCAACTCTCACGACCACAACTTTCTCATCATTGTCCCTCCCCCAATCCCCCTAACACCCTTACGCCGTTTTCATCTAAGCGCCCTTCCCCCTCCCCACTCCCACTCTCGTGTCTCCTTTCTCACTCTTTCTTCCCCCGCCTTCCTTCCTTTTCAGCCTTCGCTTCTCCCCTTCCCATCCCCTTCCCTCTCCTCTTGCCCCCTAGTAACCCCCTTCTACCCGTATCCTCCCACCTCCCACCCATGCCTCCTTCCCATTCTCCTGCCCCTCCCCTTCCCGGCACCGCGTTTCCTGGCCCCCCCCCCCGCATGACTAGCGAAATCTTGCTACTGGTTCGCTAATTCTTCTCCGTCCCTGTCAAAACACAGTTGGCATAATGAACCCTATAGCGCGAGTCCTTAGAGGTTAAATTTGCACATGACCTCTCATTGACACTAATTAACTCGTCTGTTATCAACCAATCATCTGTTTCTAATGTGAGCTGATTAGGATCGTGGCGTTGTGGTCTTTGCCTTTCAGATTATTTTTTCCTCTCTTCACATCCACGTTATTCTTTCATAGTTTTGAAAGTCTTCTTCTCCATTTTTTTCTTCCTTTTCTTATTGACCAATCATTATTCTAATTAAAAGTGATTAGGGAAACAAGACATAGTGGACACCATCTTCTACTGGCCTGTTCCAGGGACAAGGGGGGACAGGGCGGGAGGGGGTAAAAAGGGGGGGGGGGAGAGGGGAGAGAAAAGAAGAGAGGAGGGGAGAGAGAGAGAGAGAGAGAGAGAGAGAGAGAGAGAGAGTGTAAAGAGAGAAATAAGAAAGAGAGAGAGAGAGAGAGAGAGAGAGAAAAGAAAAAGATAAAAACAGACAGCCAGGCAGAGAGAGGGGGAGAGAGGAGAGGACAAACAGACAGACAGTAACAGACCCAAATCACAAACCCTATTAATTAAGACAAAATTTAGACAATCATAGAGCTTACAGAATCCAATATTTTCTACTCCGTATCACTAATGTTCCAATCCCCTAGGTTTTTTTCACACCCGAAATTCCAGATCCCTGTTTCTGATCTCTACCGGGGGTGGGGGGAGAGAGAATTTTAACGCATATGCCCAAACATAACTGCGTTTCGGCCTGACTAAAAACCTAATTTTTTTTCGCTGTTTTTATTTACTTTTTAATGCGATGCTGTTACACATGCACAAATGACACTGAAAAAGAGTGTCGCATTTATATACATCGCAGTACGCGCGTCTAAGGTTATTTAGAAACACAGGACTTAATATTTAAATGTTATTTTTTAGGACATGATAAATAGAACGTTGGTACAACCCGGCTAAAACGAATGAAAAATACACTAAATATGATTTTTTTCAACTTCATGATAAAGTTGTGACCTACATTTCCACCTTGTTCTTATTTATTCTCCACAAAAAACCCCCTTGTTCCCCTAC
>NW_023661601.1:0-17321 GCF_015228065.2 Penaeus monodon
CCATCCCCCCATCCCCCCCATCACCACCCCCACCCCAAACCACCCCCATCCCCCCATCCCACCATCACCCCCACCTCCCCCCCACTCCCACCCCCACCTTTTCACCCCCCACCACCCCCACCCCATCCCACCAACCCCCCCCCATCCCCATCCCCACCATCACCACCCCACCCCCAACCTCCCATCCCCACCTCCTCACCTCCCCCTTACCCACCCCCCCCAACCTCCCATCCCCACCATCCCCCCATCACCACCCCTCCCCACCATCCTACCACCCCCACCATCCCACACCACCACCATCCCCCCTTCCTCCCCCATCTTCACCATCCCCCCACCCCACCACCACCCCCACCAACCTCGCACCCCACCATTCTCCCACCCCCACCACCCCCCCACCATCCCCCCCCACCTCTATTTACCCTCCTTTACACACGAGCAGGGTTGGGCAAAACTCGTTTTCAAAACTAAAAGTTCTGAAATTTTTAAAAATTTTTTCTTTTTCTTTTTTTTCTTTTTTCAAAGGGCCCTTCGCTATTTTGGAACAAAGTCGTATTTTTTTTTTTTTAATAAATTTTTTTATTTTTTCCTACTTGAAATAAAATTCATTTTTTTTCTCTTCTTGTTGCAAAGAGAAAAAAGGCGAAAATAAAAATTAAAACAGTTAAGTAAATTATTAAATGTATTTATTTTTTTTTTTTTACCTCAGCTGCTGAGAGAGTTTTTTTGTCATGAAGAAAATTCCTCAGGCGTGAAGGAAATGAAAGAAAATTGAAAGATGTTTGTGTGGGGCATAAAAAAAATGCATGTAAATGCATTTACTTCATTGTTTCAATTTTATTATATATATTTATATATATATATAATATTATATCAAATATATATAATAATATATATTTAATATTAAATTTATTTTATATTAATATATATAATATATTAATATATATAATATTTATATATTTTTATAATTTATATTTAATATTATAATATATAAAATAAAATAATATAATTATATATATCTTTTTTATATAAGATATATATTTCTATTATATATATTTTATTTCATTATATCTTTTTACTATATATTTTTATTATATATTATAAATTTTTATATTTATTATATATATTTAATTTATTTATATTATCTTTATGTGTGTGTGGGGTGTGTGTGTGTGTGTGTGTGTGTGTGTGGGGGTGTGTTTGTGCCCTTGTTAATATTCTTCTTTTAAACGGTAGGTTTCTATCTGACCCCGGGGGTACAGCATGATACTAAATTGCGTTTTCACGTTGTATGTTTCTTGGGTGAGACGTGGTAGGGCCCCCATTCCCTTTCCCGGGAGATCCCCGGTGTTACCCTTTTTAGGTAATCAATCCTCTATTTTTCCGGCGGGGGCCCCACCTGACTTGGGCTGGCCCCCAAACCCAGGGGCTAGGCAGGAAATCGGGGTAAAGCCCCTTCCCCAAGGGGAAAAACGCCCCACCGGGTGCTGAACCCTCGAATTCAATTGCTGTCGTGACAGCCCGACCCGACGTTTCCAAACCATCGGCCCCCGGGGCCCCTTTGACGATCATGGTTTTCCATGATTTTGTTTGGGAAATTTAGAGCGGGGGTTTGCCATTCCTTCCGCCCGGTTTTTTTTTTTTTTTTTTTTTTTTTTTCAAGTCCCCACTCTATTTCCCCGGGCACTGATTTGGGGCTCCCTTGGCCACCCAGCGGCTAGGCGGAAATCGGGTAAATTTTCCTTTGCCCAGGGAAACCGCGCCCCGGTACTGAACCCTCAAATCAGTTTGCCGTCGTGACAGTTTTTGAGTCCGACCTCTAACCTTGGGCCACCGGGGCCTTGCTCAGGGGGTTTCCTGATTTTTCTTGGCATTTGAGCGGGGGGTTTCCCATTGCCTTCCCCCCGGTGCTTTTTTTTTTTTTTTTTTTTTTTTTTTTTTTTTTTTTTTAGTTCACACCTCTTTTTTTTTCCCCACTGCTTTCTCCCTTTGGGCCACCCTGGCTAGTGGCATTGGGTAAGTTCCTGCCAGGGAAAAAACGGCCGCCGGTGACTCAAACCCTCAAACTCAGATTCCCGCCCTGACATTTTGACCCGACGCTCTAACCTTCGGCCACCGGGGCCCCGTTAATTATATATATAATTATATATATTTATATATATATATTTATTATATTTTAAATATTTAATATAATATATTTATTATATATATTAAAATTTATTATATATATATATAAATAAAATAAATACTGTACAATTTGTGTGTGTGTGGGTGTGTGCGTGGGGTTGTTGTATTACCAAAACCTTACTTTTAAAAATTTTCAGGAAAAAAGAATTATGTATACTCAGTCTTCTTTTTCTGATTTTTCCCCACCCTTTTAATTACAAATTGTAAATCAAAATTTTGTTTCATTCAAAAAAAAGTGGACTATTTCCATCGCTTTCTCATTTATCGTTAAAAAAAAAGTGTTGTGGACTAAGTTCCTGGTTTTATGATTTAATAATACATATTTTATTTCCTGACTGTTTTCTTTGCCTTGTGACTTATCCCACGCTCACCCCCCACTCGTTTCCCTCGTCACTCGCTCTCACATCACGTCGCCATACCCGTTTACACAACCACACAACACACACCACCACACACAACACACAACACACCACACACCCCACACACACACACACCCCCAACACACCCACATTTTATTATAATATAGTAGATAGATGATAGATAGATAGTATTTTAGTAGAGTTATAATTTATCAATTTTTTTTTGTCCTTTTTTTTTCCTTTTCCACTCCCTTCCATTTTCCCTTTTTCATTTTCGCCCAACTTCCCCCCCCTTTCCCTCCCCCCCCCCCTTCCCCCCAAGTTGGCAAGACTCAAGGAAGAAAACAAAACTCTCAGTCTTTCGTCTCAATATGGGAGACACTAAAATAAGGTCGCATACCCCCCTCCCCCCTCCCGTCCTACCCCCATCCCCTCCCCCCTGATTCCACCCCCTCTCCCTCATCCCTCTCCCCCTCTTTCTATCCTCGCTCTTTTTTTCGACTTTTTTCCCCCCATTATCTTCGTTTTTCCCCCCCCCCTTTTTTATTTTCCCCCCCTTAAATTTCCCAATTTTTTTTTATTATCCCTCCTTTTTTCTGTCTTCCTATATTCTCTTTTCCTTTTTTTTCCCCCCTGTTTTATCTTCCCCTTTTTCCCTTTTTTCTCTTTATTTTCATCCCTTTTTTTCCTCTTTTTTTTCCCTCTCCCCTTTTCCTTTTTGTTTTGCCTTTTGTCTCTCCCTGTCCCTGCTTCTTCTTTCCTCCCTCCTCTCCTCCTCTACCCTTTTTCTTCTCTCATCCCCCCCTCTCTTCTTCCTCATTACCCTTCCCTTTTCTCCCCATCTTTTTCCCTTTTTTTTATCTTTTTTTTTCCCCCCTCCTTCCCCTTTTTTTCTCTCCTCCGTTCCTTCTCCTCCCCCCTCCCCTCTCTATTTTCCCTCTTCCCTCCCCCTTCCCCCATCTTCTTTCTTCCTCTTCATTCTCTTCCTCTTCCTTCTACATTTACTCTCTTTTTTTCCCCTCTTTCTCCTCGTCCCCTCTTCCCCTCCCCTCCTCCTCCCCTCATCTTCACTCCTCTCTAAATTTTTCCCCCTTCATTCTCTCCCTCTTCCCCTTCCTTTCGCTCTTCCTCCTTCCCTCCATTCCTCCTCATCTTTCCCCCCCCCCTCCTCCTCCTCCTCCCCCTCCCCCTCATCCTCTTTCTCCCCCCTCCCCCCTCTACCTCATTCTTCCTTCTTCCTTTTCCCCCCTTGACCCCCCACTCCTTTCTCTCCCCTCCCCCCCCCCCCCCCCCTCCTTGCGAGCTCTCTTCTTGGGCCCCTTCTGTTTCTCTTCCCTTCTTTTTCCTTTTTTCTGTTTTTGGGGCCCCTTGGGTTCCAATCCGTTGTTTTTTTTTTTATTTTTTATCATTTTTTTATTATTTTATCATTATTATTATTTTTATTATTTTTATCATCATCATCATCATCATCATCATTTTTACATTATTATTATTATATTATTATTATTATTTTATTAATCTCATCATCATCACATCCACATCATCATCATCATCATCATCTCTCATCATATCACATCACATCATCCATCAACATCTCATTATTATTATCATTTTATTTTATTATTATATTTTTTATTATTTTTTTATTGTTATTATTATTTATTATTATTATTTTATTTTTATTCATTATTAATATTATTATTAATTTTTTTTTTCTTTTTTTTTCTTTAAGGGGGTAAGGGGTTGTTTGTTTCATTCTTTCTTTTTTCTTTTTTTTTTTTTATTCCCCTCTTTCTGTCTCGATATTTTAATTTTTTTGTGTCTTTTCCCTTGTTTTCTTTTCTGTTTCTTTCTCTCTGTTTTTTTCTTTTTTTGGATCTCTATTTTTCTTTTTGCTTGTCTCTGTCTTTTTTCTGTTCGTTTTTTTATCTTTTGTTTTGTTTTTTTCTTCTTCTCTTCTCTCCATCACTTTCTCTTTTTACAATCTTTTGATTTTTGTTTTTCATATTATTTCATTTTTCTTGGGCTTTCCTTTTCTCCCCCTTCTATCTTCTTTTTTCCTTATTCTTCCCCTTTTTCTTTTTTCCTTCCCCCTTTTCCCTTCCCCTTTTTCCGTTTTCTTTTTTCCTGCTCCTCTCCTTTTCCCTTATTCCATTTTTTTTTGCCCTTTTTCTTTTTATTTTTGTTTTTTCCTTCGTCCTTTTGATTTTTTTTTCCCTTTTTTTTATTATTTTTTTTTGGGGGGGGGGGAAAACTTGACGATTATTAAAACAAAAGTATTTATTATTCCCGCAAAGTTCCCCTTTGCAAATACCCTTTCTCCTTTTCTTTCACTACCCTTTCATTTATTTATCATTATTTTTTTTTTACTTTCTAGATGTTTGTTTTATCTATTCTTTCCTCCCTTTTTTTTTTTCTTTTTTTTTTTCCCGTAAACAATCCTATTAACTTTCACCCTCTCTTTGTCTTCGTCTTATGCCTCATTTTCCCTTTTTTTTAGACCCCAAAAGGGCATCATTCCTTTCTTATTCCCTTTTACACCCTAAGGACTCCATTGTTTTCCCAAACCCCGTGTAGTTAAACCCCTCGGGAAATGGAAAAGTTGGCAATGCTGAAGAAATGTTGTTTTTTTTTTCTTTTCTTTTTTTTTCTTTTGTTTTCTTGTTCGTTTTTTTTTTTTGGGATTCTTTGTCTTTTTATTCTTTTTCTTTCTCTTTTTTATCTTTTATTTTTTTTTTTTTTTTTTTCTTTTTTCTCTCTGTTTTTTTTTTTCTTTTTTTTTTTTTCTATTTTTTTGGTTTTCCCCTTTTTTTCTTGTTTTTTTTCTTTTTTCTTTATTGTCTTCCTCCTTTTTCTTTTGGGTTTTTCTTTTGCCTCTTATACTTTCCTTTTTTTCCTTTCTTCATTCCGCTCTGTTTTCCCCTTTTTTTCTACTCCTTTCCCCTCTTCTTTCTATTATTCCCTTTTTTCTGCCTTATTAATTTACCCCCTTTTTCTTCCCTGTTTTTTTCTTTTTCTTTCCCTTACAATTTTATATATAATATAAAAATATATATATATATTATATATATATATTTAAATATATATTAATATAATGTTATATAACTACATATAACTATATATATATATATATATATATATATATATATTATATATAATTATTATTAATATATATATGCTATATAAAAACAACACACACACAACACCACACCCCCACACACCAACCACCACACACCCAATAATAAATATATATTTTATATATATATATATTATAATATATATATGTATGTATAATAAAAATATTATATATTATATAATAATATATATATATATATTAATTATATAGTATATATTATATATTATAATTTACTTATATATTATTATATAATATTTTTATTTTATTATTTTAAATATTAATATTATTATTTGTAGGGATTGAAAAAAAAAAAAAACGGAGGAAGAGAAAGGGTAAATTTAAGGGGAAAAAGGGGAAAAGTAGAAAGAAGAGGGGAAAGGAGTAGAAAGATATACTATATACTTTTTTAACGTTATTTCTCTCTGCCTTTTTCACACCTGACTCACAGCTCAATTCTAATTTACACGCTTTATGTTTTTTTATGCATCCCAGTTTTCGGAAACTCCTGAGCTCGAGGGCCATTTTTCCCAAAAAAGAAAACTTAAAAAAAAAAAAAACGAAAAAAAAAAATGGATCTAATAGAAATTCTAAAACATACAAAAAGCATCACCATGTAAAGCTCTGCCTTTTTCTTTTTTTTTAATGCATAAAATTTTTTAATTCATTCATTTTGTTTTGTATACTTGGAGGGGCGAAAACTTGAAAGGGTTACTGCTTTTAAAATTAAAGAAAAATTGGGAAACTAGAGAAAATGATTTTAAAATCCTCAATCACGAAATTAAATTTAAATTTTTTGTCGTTTTTTATCAAAAGTTATCGAATAGTTCTCTTACACATTAGTTTTATAAATGACTTATTTTTTTTTTTTTCGTTTAATAGCTCGATTTAAAAAAGAAATTTTTTGGACTAAAAACTTTGCACACAGGCAACATTCCCCTCACGTTATTTATCCCCCCGCATAAGAGGAGAGAGAGAGAGAGAGAGAGAGTAGAGGAGGAAGAGAAGAGATGGTGAGTGAGTGATGAGTGAAGAGAGAGAGAGAGAGAAGGGGGAGAGAGAGAAGAGAGAGGAGAAGAGAGAAGAAGAACAGAAGACAAACGACAATAACAGACAAAAGAAAGAGAGAGAGGAGAGGAAGAGGAGAGAGAGAGAGAGAGAGAAGAAGAGAGAAGAAGAGAAGGAGGAGAGAAAAGAAAGAAAAAAAAAAGAAAGAAAAAAGAAAAATAAAAATAACTGCCGAGAGAAGATAAAGCATTTTTGATGAAATTCATAATCGGCTGGTTTTTTAACTCCCTTTTGGGATTTTTTTTTTTTTGGGGTTTTAGGTAATATTTTACGAAAAAATCTCTTACTATTTTTCTGAAAATTTTTGAATCCTTTTTTAAAGAAAAAGAAGAAGAAAGTAAAATATTTTTTTCAAAGGCTGTACAACCCTTTTTTAAAATTTCATTTTTTCTTTTGAAATGTAAAAGGGAAAATTTCTCCCCTATTTTTTTTTTTTTATTTCTTACTATTATTTTTTCCCCAGTCATCATTAACTCAATTTCCCCCTAGGACTACATTATTTATGACACGTTTTAAAAAAGTTCAAACCCCTGTTTGAAACCTAAATGGGAAAAGGGCGGGTATTAGAGGACCGCCCTTTTTTTTTTCACGGCACGCCCCCACTCCGAAAAAAACTCTTATCCCTTCATTTTAATTTTTTTCTATTTTTATTTTAATTTCCCTTACCTGATTGCAAAAATTAAAAAAGTTGATTCTGTTAAAAAACCCGGGGGGGATGTGATCACGATTCCCTCCATTTACCGGGCTAAAATTGGAAAACTAAAACAATATTCAAACCAAAACCTTTCAAACAATCCTTTGACGCGCACCCTTTTTGTTTGCCCGTTTTTTTTAAAATTTTTTAGTTCGATTTTCCAAAAGAGGTTTTTTAAAAAAAACTTTTCACACCACACAAAAAAAACCCCAAAAAAAAATAGACAAATAAATGAATTAATAAAATAAAATCACACACAAAAAAAAAATTTTCCCATGTCATTTTTGACTCGAATCAGTCGGAAAAAACGAGATTTTAAAAAAAGAATGTAAATTTCAGATTAAAAAGAAACGGGAAAAAAAAAAGGTTTAGAATGTGGTTCTTTTCCAAAAACGCATTTCCAAAAAACAATTTTGGGAATCTTAAAAGACTTTGTCGTTTTTTTTAGAAAAAGATCCAAAAGAATTCAAACCAATGGGGCAAAAAAATGGTTTTGTGGGAATTTTCAATAATCATACAAAAAAAAAACAATTAGAATTTAAATACAGTTTTATCTAACACACCACGCGCGCGTGTTTAAACTGTTTTGTTTTTTTGTATGTTATCGAAAATCCCGCACTATAACACACCACAACAAACACACACACACACACACAAAACCACCCCACAAAAACCCCCACACACACACACACCCACACACCCCACACACACAACACACCACCACCACACAAAACACCACACACAACCCCCCCACACCCACCACACACACATATTTATTATATTATATAATAATATTATACTATATATATTTATATATGCAAAAGATACATTTAATATATATTATATATTTAATATATTTTAAAATTATATATAATATTTTTTAAAATATTTATATATATATATATATATCTTTTAAAATATATTATATATTTTATATTTTTATATATATATACATATATTTTATCTATATATATATATAAAATAAAAATATATATATAAAATTATATTATGTATGAAAGTTTGTGTGTTGTGTGGGGTGGGGCGGGGTTTTGTGTGGGGTGTGTGGTGTGTGTGGGTGGGGGGTGTGTGGGGTTGTGTGTGTGTTGTGTGTGTGTGTGTGTGTATTTATTTTATTTATGTGTATAGGTTTTGGAGGGAAATTTTTCATAATCATAAAAAACAAACGTAACCAACGGCGCGCGCGGGCCTTGCGCGCGCGTGTGTGTTAGTTAAACACTGTATTTAAATTCTAATTGTTTTGTTTATATATAAATATTACTTTTTTTTTTTTTTTTTTTTTAAAAGGGTGGTTCATGGTTGGGCCCCGGGGGGCCCCCAAAAAAAATTTTTTTTTTTTTTGATTTTGGGGGGGTGGGGGGGGTTTTTTTCCCCCGGGGGGGGTTTTTTTTTTTTAAAAAATTTTTTTTTTTCCGGGGTTTCCCCTTTTTGGTTGGCCCCCCCCCCCGGGGGAAAAATTTTGGGGCCCCCCCCCCCGGGCCCCCCGGGGGCCCCCCCCCCTTTTTTTTGGGGGGCCCCCCCCCCCCCCAAAAAATTTTTTTTTAATTTTTAAAAAAAAAAAAAAAATATAAAAAAAATTTTTTTTTAAAAAAAACCCCCCCAAAAACCCCCCCCACCCCCCCCCCCCCAAAAAACCCCAAAAAAAAAAAAAAAAAAAAAAAAATTAAAATTTAATTTAAATCTTGGGGGTCCGGGAAAAATTTTTTTTATTTTTTTTCCCTTTTTTTTTTTTTTTATTTTTTTTTTTTTTTTTGTTTTTTTTTTTTTTTTTTTTTTTTTTTTTTTTTTTATTTTTTCCCAAACAAAACAAAGAACTTCCCAAAAAAGGGGGGAAAAATAAAAATAAATTTAATTCAAAGTTTGTTTTAGAAATTGAAGGGTTTCGAAACACATTTTTCATTTCCCCGGGGGGGGGCCCCTTTTCTAAAAAGTTTTTTTTTTTGGGTTTTGGGGTTTGTGTTTGGGAAATATTTTTTTTTTTTATTATATTAATTTTATATTGTTTTTTATTAAAAAGCCTGGCCAATTTGGGTGTCAAATTAACCTTGGTCATTCGGTAGGGGGGTTTTTTGGGAAAAACCCCCTGATTCCCCCTTAATTAACCCCCCCAAAAGTGCGGCCCCAAGAGGTAAAAAAAAATGTTTTTAAAAAAGTTGGTTCCGTAAGGCGGGGACCCTACCACTCCCCCCAAAATCAAAAATAATCTGAATCAGGTAAGGGGGGGTTAAAATGAAATAAAAAAAAAAAAAAAAAAATTTTTATTTCCTTTAAAAAACGTGTTTAAACAAACCCCCCCCCCCAAACCCCGGCGTTGTTTTCTGTTTTGCTTTTTTATGATTATGAAATTGTTCCCCAATATAAAAAAAAAATAAAAAAAAAAACCCCAAAAAAAAACCACCAAAACCACCAAAAAAAACAAAAACCCCAAAAAAACCCCACTCTCTCTTTAAAAAAATTTTAATTAAAAATATTTAAATTATTTAAATTTTTAAAATTTAAACATAAAAAAATAAAAAAAAATTTTTTAAAATTTTTTAAATTATAATATAAAAAATTTTTAAAATTATTATTTTTTTTTTTTTTTTTTTTTTTTCTTTTTTTTTTTTATTTTTTTTTTTTTTTTTTTTTTTTTTTTTTTTTTGGTTTGTTTTTGGGGTTTTGTTTTTTTTTTTTTTTTTTTTTTTTTTTTTTTTGTTTTTTTTTTTTTTTTTTATTCTATTTTCTTCTCCCCCTCACCCCCCCTTTTTTTCCTTATTTTTTTTTTTTTTTTTGGTTTTTTAAAAATTCCCCCCCATTTTTTCCTTCGTTCTTTCATTTTTTCTCCAAAGCCCCTTTTTTCCTTTCTTTTTTTTCCCCCCCTCTCCCTTTTTTTTCTCCCTTTCTTTCTAAACCTTTTTATTCTTCTTTTCCCTTTGTCCATCTTTTTTTTTTTTCATTTTTTTTCCCCTTTTGCTTTTTTCTTTTTTTTTAAATTTTTTTTTCCTCTTTTTCTCAAAAAAAATTTTTCACCTTCCGCCGGTTTTTAAATTTTTTTTGTTTTTTATTTTTCCTTTTTGCTTCTAAAATTTCCCCCTTCCCCGTTTTCCAAAAAAACCCCTTTTTCTTGCTCTTTTTTTTTTTTTTTTTTTTCATCTTCTGCCCCCTCCGTTCCCCTCTCCCCCCCTTTTTTTCCCATTTTTTCCCTTTTCTTTTCTTCTTTCTTTCCTTTTTTTTTTTTCCCCCTTTTGTTCCTTTGGGGTTTCTCCATTTCCCCCCTAAAAGTTTTCTTTCCCCTTTTGTTCCTTTTTTCCTTTTCTTTCCCGTTCTTCTTCGAAAATTAAAAATTTTTCTTTTTTCCCCTCCCCTAAAAAAATCCTTCCCTCCTTTCCTTTCTCCCCTCTTTCTTTCCTCCCATTTCTTCTTTTTTCTTTTTCTTTCTTTTTTTTTTTCTTTTCTTTTCTCCTCCTCTTTTCCTCTCTCTCTCCTTCCTCTCTCTCTCTCTCCTCCTCCTCTCCTCCTCTTCTCCCCTTCCTCTTTTTTCCCTTTTTCTTCTTCCTTCCCTCCCTCCTCTCTCCTCTCTCCTCCTCTCTCCTCTCCTCTCTCTCCCCCTCTCCCTCCCCCCTACTCACCCCTCCTCTCTCTCCTCTCTCCCCCTTTCCTCCCTCTCTCTCTCTCTCTTTTCTCTCTCTTTCATTCCCGGGTTTTCCCCATTAAAATTTTTCTCTTTCTTTTTCCTTTAAGCAAAAAATAATAATTAATTAACTAAATGTGAAATTTTAAACTTTAATAATTTATAAAAAAGCAATTAAAAAAACGGCAAAAAATTTTAAATCTTTTTTTCCTAGTTTTAAAATTTCTTTAATTTTAAAAAAACGAAAAATTTAAAATTTCGCCCTAATATAAAAAAATATTTTTTAAAAATTTTATATTTTTTAAAAACAGGCTATTTTTTAATGGGCATTTTAAAAATTTTTTTTAAAATATTTTTTTTTTTTTTTTTTGTTTTTTTAATTTTCATTTTGGAATTTTTTTTCGATCTTTTTTTTTTTCCCCCTTTTTTTAAAAAATTTTAAAATTGGAAATTGCTTGACTGTGTTTTCCCCGGGAAAAAAAAAGAAAAAATCTTAAAAAAGTATAAAAATTATTTTTTACTTTTTTTTCCCCCCATTATTTTTTTTTGTATTTTTTTACCCTTTCCTCTCTTTTTTTTTTCTTTTCTTCCCTTAAATTTTTTTTTATATTTTTTTTTTTAATTTAAATATATATATATATAAATATATATTATATAATATATATATATATATATATAAAATTTATATATTTTTAAAAATATATATTTTAAAAATATTTAATATTATATAAAATTTAATAATTATATATAAAATATATTTATATATATTTATATATTATATATTTTTTGGGTTTTTTTTTTTTTGTTTTTTGTGTGTGTTTGTTTGTGTTTTTTGTTTTTTTTTTTTTTTTTTTAATTATATTATATAAAATTATTTTATATTTTTTAAATTAAATCTTATTATTTTTTATTTATTATTTTAATAATATATTATTATATATATAATATATATATATATTTTTTAAAAGGGAAAAATAACGAAAAAAAATGGAAAAAGGAAAATTTAAAGGGGAAAAGGGGGAAAAAAAAGAAAAAGAGTAGAAAAAAAGGTAAAAAAAAAATAAGAAAAGAGGAAGAAAGAAAAGAGGAGGAAAAAAGGAAAAAGAGAGGAAAATAAAAAAAGAAAAGGTAAAAAAAAAGAAAGAAACCAAAATAAAAAAAAAAAAAAAAAAAAGAAACAAAAGAAAAAGAAAAAAAAAAAAATAAAATAAAAAAAGAAAAAAAAAGAAAAAAAACACTTTTTTTCCCCAGAACCCCCCAAAGACAAAAAAACACACTTTTTTTAAAAAGGATTTTTTGGGAAAATAAAAAAAGGGGGGCCCTTTGGGGTAAAAAATGGAAAATGGAAAGGAAAAAAAAGGGGCTAAAAATTTAATGGGGTTTTGACAAGAAAAAAAAAAGAAAAAAGGGAGGGAAAAGGGTTTTGTCCCAAACCAAAAAAAAAAAAAAATAAAATAATAAAAAAATTAAAGAAAAAAATTTAAAATTTGGAAGGTTTTGGGAAAGGTTTAAAGGTTTTAATTCGAAGTTTTCCCCCCCCAAAAAAAAATTTTAAAAAAAAAGGGAAAAAGGCCCCCAAAAAAAAAATAAAAGAAAAGGGAAAAAAAAAATGGAAAGGGAAAGATAAGGGAAAAAAATGAAAGAAGGGAAGACAAAAGGGAGAAAAGGGGAGAGGAAGAAAAGGGGAAAAGAAAAGGGGGGGGAGAAAGGAAAAAAAGAAAAAAAAAAAAACAAAAAATAGATATTAAAAAAAATATAAGAAAAGGAGAAGAAAAAAAAAGATAAAAAAAAAAGAAAACAAAACAAAACAAAAATAAAAACCAAAAAAAAAAACGGGGAAAGGAAACAGACAAAAAAAAAAAGGGAAAACAAAAAAAAAAACAAAAAAAAGGGAAAAAACAAAAAAAAAAAAAAAAAGAGAGAAAAAGAAAAACCCCCCCCCAAAAAAAAAAAAAAATGAAAAAAAATATTTAAAAAAAAAATAAAAAATAAATAATAAAAAAAATAATAAAATAATAAAAAAATAATAATAAAAAAAATAAAAATAATAAAAATATATAATAATAATGAATTTGTGTTTTTATGAGGATGATGATATGATGATATGAGATGATGAATGAGATGATGATGTGATGAGATGATGATAAAATAAAAATAAAAATAATAAAAAAAAAAATAATGAAAATAATGATGTTTTTTTGATGATATGATATAATAATAATATAATAAATATGATAAAATAAAAATAAAATGAAAATAAAAAAAATAAAAAAAAACGGGCTTGGAACCAGCCCCAAAAACCGAAAAAAGGGGAAAAAGGGAAAGAAGCGAAGAGGGAAAAAAGAGAGCTCGCAAAGGGGGGGGGAGGGGGGAGGGGGAAGACAGGAGTGGAGGTCAAGAGGGGAGGGAAAAAGGGAAAATGGAGTAGATGGAGGGGAGGGGGAAAAAGGATGAGAGGGGGGGAGGAGGAGGGGGAGGGAGAGGGAAATGAGGAGGGATGGGGGAGAAGGGGGGAAAAGAAATAAATGGAAAGGAAGGGGGAAATGAAAAGGGGAAAAATTAGGAGGGGATGAAGGTGAGGGGAGAGGGGGGGGAAGAGGGGAAAAGGAGAAAAAGGGGAAAACAAAAGGGAAATGTAGAAGGAAGAGGAAAAATAAAAGAAGAATAGGAGTGGAAAGAGGGGGAATAAGGAAATAGAGGTGGGGGGGGGGGAGAAGGGGCGGGGGAAAAAAATGTGAAGGAGGGGGGTGAAAAGAAGATAAAAAGAGGTAAGAAGAGGGGAAAAGGGAGTAGGTTTAAAGAGGAAAAAAATGGGGGAAGTGAGGCAAGAAAAGGATAAGGGAGGAGAGGAGGGGGAAAGAAGAATGGCAGGACAGGGAAGACAAAAGGCAATACAAAAATAAAAGGGGGGGAAAGGGAAAAAAAGAGGAAAAATTGGAAATAAAGAAAATAAAAAGGAAATAAAACAGACGGGGGAAAAAAGAAAAGAGAATATAGAAAACGAAAAAAAAGGGGGATAATAAAAAATATTGGAATTCAGGGGGAATAAAAAAGGGGGGGAAAACAAAATAATGGGGGGGAAGAAAACGAAAAAAGACGGATAAAAGGGGGAGAGGGTGGGGGAAGGGGGGGGGAAACAGGGTTGGGGGGATGGGGGATGGAAGGGAGGGGTAGGGGGTTGGGGACCTTTTTGAGTGTCTGCCGAAACTTTAGCGAAATACTTGAGAGTTTCACTTTTTTTTCCATTAGACGTTTGCCAACTTGGGATAATGGGGGAGGGGGGGGGAAGGGAGGGGGGGTTGGGGGAAAGTGACAAAAAAAAAGTGGAAGGGAGTGGAAAAGGAAAAAAAAAGGACAATATAATAAAAATGAAAAAAACTATATACTCTACTAATATCTATCTATCTTCTACTATCTTCTATATATAATAATATGTGGTGTGTGTGTTTGGGGTGTGTGTGTGGGGTGTGTTGTTGTGTGGTGTGTGTTGTGTTGTGTTTTGTGGGTTTTGTGTGTGTGTGTGTAAGCGTGTGTATGCGCGTACGTGAGTGTGAGACGGTGACGAGGAGCAGTGGGGAGTGACGTGGGGGAATCCAAAGGCAAATAAGATCGTCAGAAAAAAAAAAATGTAATTCATTAATCAAAAACCCGAAAATTAGTCCACAAACCCTTTCGTTAACATATTTTGAGAAAACGATGGAAATGAGTCCTACTTTTTTCTGATGCAAAAACAATTTTGTTTATAATTCGTAATTAAAAGGGAAAGGGGAAAGTCAAAAAAATGAAGCTGAGTTATACATATTCATTTTTTTTCCCGAAAATTTTTAAAAAGTGAGGTTTTGGGAATACAACCCCCACACACGCACACACCCCACCCCCAAATATGTACTTTGTATTTATATTTATATATATATATATATAATATTATATATATATTATAAATATAAATAATACTATATTTATATATATTATATATATATAATATATTTTATTATATATTATAAAAATATAATTATACGGGGCCGCGGTGGGCCCAAGGTTAGAGCGCGGGCTCAAAACTGTCACGACGGCAATCTGAGTTCGAGGGTTAGTACCGGCCGCGCGTTGTTTCCCTTGGGCAAGGGAATTCCCCAAATTTCCTACCTACCACTGGTCCAAGGGGCCCAAGTCTGCCGGTAAAAGAGTGGGGGTTTACCCAAAAAAAAAAAAAAAAAAAAAAAAAAAAAAAAAAAGCACCGGCGGAAGGCAATGGCAACCCCGCCTAAATTCCAAAAAAAATCATGGAGCCCTGACGCCGGCCCCGGTGCCGAATGGTTGAGCGTCGACTCAAAACGTCACACGGCAATTGAGTTCGAGGGTTTGGTCACCGGCCGGCGCGTTTTTTCCCTTGGGCAAGGAAATTCACCTCGATTCCTGCCTCCGCTGGGGGGCCCAGCGCCCCGTCGTGCCGGGGAAAAAGAGATGGGACTTGAAAAAAAAAAAAAAAAAAAAAAAACACCGGCGGAAGGCATGGCAAACCACCGCTCTAAATTGCCAACAAAAACATGGAAACCCCTGATCGTCAAGGGCCCCGGTGGCCCAGTGGGTTGAGCGTCGGACTCGGGCTGTCACGACAGCAATCTGAAATTTGAGGTTCGGTCACCGGGTGGCGCTTTTTCCCTTTGGGCGAGCTTCACCTCGTTGCCCGCCTACCCCGGGGGGCGGGCCCCCAAGTCAGTGCTGGGCCCAAGCCCCGGGTAAAATAAGAATTATTACCTAAAAAAAGGGAACACCGGGGACTCTCCCTGGAAAGGAACTGGGGGGCCCTACCACGTACTCCTCCAAGAGCATACCGTGAAAAATGCAATTGAGTTCATGCTGTGACCCGGCGGGTCAATTGAACCTACCGTTAAAAAAAAATATATATTCTAGACACACACACACCACACACCCCCACACACCACACACACACACAAACACACACTTATATAAAAATTATATAAAATATATATATATATAAATTTATATTTTTTATATATTATTTTTATATAATAAATTATAATTATATAAATATGATAATTGAAAAATTTTATAATTATATTATTTAATATATATATATATATAATTTTATATATATAATATTGTTCTTTATATTTTATAAAATATATATATATATATATATATATAATATTATATATTAAATATAATAATTTCATATATATTTTATATTATATATATATATATATATATTTTATATTATATATATATTAATTATATATAAAATTTTATATATTTATTATATATATTATAATATTTATATATTATATAATTAATATATTTTTATATATACATTTTAAATCAATGAATTTTAAAACATTTCATGCATTTTTCTATCCCCCACAAACACATTACTAATTCTTCTTTCTCTTCCTTCACCGCTGAGCGATATTGTTTTTTTCATACAAAGAAACTCCCCCTCATCACTGAGGTAAAAAAAAATATATAAAAACATTTATATACTTTTCTTATACTGTTTGATTTCCCTTTTTCCGCCTTTTTTTCTCTTTTCAAAAAAAAAAAAAATGAATTTTTTTTACAAAATAAAAGGAAAATAAAATAACATTTTATTAAAAAAAAAAATACGACTTCCGTTTCCAAAAAACGAAACTCCTTTGAAAGAAAGAAAAAAAAAGAAAAAAAAACATTTTTAAAACTTTTAGAACCTTTGGTTTTTGAAAAACGAGTTTGCCGAACCCTGCTCGCTGTGCTATAAGGAGGGATAACTAAGATGGGGGGATGGTGATGGGGGGGGATGTGGGGATGGTAGAATGGGGGGGGGATGCGGTTGGTGGGGAGGGGGTGGTGATGGGGTAGTGGGGTGGTGGATGGGGGGGATGGGGGGGAGGGGGGAGGGGGAGGGTGGGGATGGGGGGTTTGGGGGGGTGGGGGGGATGTGGGGGGGGGGTGGGGGTGGGGGGTTGGTGGGGTGGGGGTGTGGGGGGGGTGGGGGTTGGTGGGGGGGTGGGGTGGGGTGAGGGTGGGGTGGGGGGTTGGGGGGTTGGTGGTGATGTGGGGTGGGGGTGGGGGGGGAGGTGGGGGGGGGTGGGTGGTGGTGGTGATGGGGGGAGGGGATGGGGGGGAAGTGGGGAGGGGGTGGTTGAGGTGGTGGTGATGGTGATGGGAAAGCTGGGGGGTGGGGTGGGGGGTTGGGGGGGGTGGGGGGTTGGGGGGGTGGTGGGGTGGGGGGGTTGGGGGTGGGGGTGTGGGTGGGGGTGG
>NW_023661602.1:7500-10000 GCF_015228065.2 Penaeus monodon
TCATCATTATTACAATTATTATCATTATTATTGCAATTATTGCAGTTATAATATATATTTTTAAAACTATACTAATAACAGCTACAATAATAATAATAATAACAATAAAAATAGAAATAATAACGTGTTTTAATAATGATTTTATCATTTTTTTAATTAATAGCGTTATTACTGTAATTATTACTATTATAATAATTATTTTTACAAATTATACTACCAGTAAAAAAAATAAAAATGATAAAAATAACAATATATTTTTTAATAACAATATTATAACGATTATTATTATTATTTTATTATTATTATTATTATTTTACAGTTATGATATATTTTTTGGCAAAAATACTAATAATTAAAATAATGATAATGATAATAATAATAATAATAAATTAATTGAATAATAATGATAATTATAAAAATATTAAAATCATCAAATGTTACCCAAAATTCTCTTTATTCTCCTTTCATCATCATTATTGTCATATTAATAGAATTCTGGTAATTATTATCCATTATTACCCTATAATTGCCAAATTCATCAAATGAATGGAAAAAACGTCATTTTGGAGTAGACTCTGGCAAGACGCTAGATTTTGCCGCTTTTTCGACTTTTTGATTTTTTTCTTTTACCCTTTTTTTTATTATATATGGACACCATTTCTGTTATTATCATCATTATTATCATGATTATCTTCATTATTATCGTTATCATCATTATTATTATCATTATCATCATTACCATCATTATTATCATTATTATTGCAATTATTATCATCATTATTCAATTATCATTATTATTGCAATTATTGCAGTTTAATATATATTTTTACAACTATACTAATAACAACTACAATAATGATAGTAATAAAAATAATACTAACAAATAATAACGTTTTTATAATAATTATTTATATCATTATTTTAATTAATATCGTTAAATACTGTAATTATTACTATTTTTAACGATAGGTTCATGTCTGAGCCTCCGAGGTCACAGCATGACCTTAATTGTAGTTTTTCATGTTGTGATGCCCCTTTGGAGTGAGTACGTGGTAGGGTCCCCTTTTCCCTTTTCCACGGAGAGTGCCGGGTGTTTACCGTTTTAGGTAAAAATTCTCTCTATTTTTTCCGGGGTTGGGCCAACACTGACTTGGCTGGCTTGGTCACCCAGTGGCTAGGGAGGCAATCAAGGTGAAGTTCCTTGCCCAAGGAGAACGAGGCGTCGGTGACTCGAACCCTCTAATTCAGATTGCCGTCGTGACAGTCTTGAGTCCGACGCTCTAACCATTCGGCCCCCCGCGGCCTTTGTGTTTGGGTTTTTGTTTTGTGTGTGTGTGTGTGTGTGTGTGTGTGTGTGTGTGTGTGTGTGTGTGTGTGTGTGTGTGTGTGTGTGTGTGTGTGTGTGTGTGTACACATATATATACGTATATGCTCACCAACAGGAATATATAAATAAATAAATAAATAAATAAATATATATATATATATATATATATATAATATATATATATATATATTAAAAATATTATAGATAATATATATAATATATATATATAATATCTTTTAAAATATATAAAATATATATATTATATATAATATATATATATATATAAAATATATCATATATATATAAATATATACATATAATACATATACATATCGAGCCCGTATATACATATATGTAGATACAAACACACACACCACACCACACAACAAAAACTCACACACAAAAACCCCACACACACCACACACACACACACCCCACATATATATATAAATATTAGGGTTTCGTTACGTTTGCAAAAGCAAGGATACCTTTAGGTTTAGGTTTATGTTATACTAAGTTAGGTTTAGGTTATGTTTGGATAGGTTTGGATAGGTTTAGGGTATGTTTAGGATATGTTTAGGTTAGGATTAGGATAGGTTTGGGTTGGGTTTGGGTTGTTTAGGTTAGGTTTGGTTAGGTTTAGGTTAGGATTAGTTAAGTTTTACGTTAGGGTTTTGGGTTAGGTTGTTTAGGTTTGGATAGGTTTGGGTTAGGTTTGGGTTACTTTTTGGTTAGGTTTGGGTTAAGTTTGGGGTTTGGTTTAGTTAGGATTGGTTTAGGGTTTAGGTTAGGTTTGGTTGGTTTGGGGGTTGGTTTGGGTTAGATTTGGGTTAGGTTTCGGGGAGGTTTGCGTTGGTTTGGGTTTCATTTGGTTAGGTTTAGGGTTTGGTTTTGGGTTAGGTTAAGGTTAGGTTTAGGTTAGGTTTGGATTAGGTTTTTGTTAGGTGTAGTTTAGGTTAGGGTTTAGGTTTGGTTAAGTTAGTTTGGGTTTGTTTGGGGTTTGGGTTTTTTGTTAGGTTTGTGTTAGGTTTGGTTAGGTTTCGGTTAGGTTTTGGTTAGGTTTATTAGGGTTAGTTAGGTTTGGGTTATTTATATATATATATATATATTATATATATATAATAAAATATAAGAATATAATATATATTAATATATTTATATTATATATATATA
>NW_023661603.1:5000-17319 GCF_015228065.2 Penaeus monodon
GGGGATTCCACTCAACTTTTATTTTCTCCTGCAACCTCTACCCCAATAATTAAATACAGAAACGAAAATTCATCCCACACGCCCGTTGCTGGGTTATAAAGGGGGCGCTTTAGTCAGGGGAAACCCGGGCTGACAATTTAACATGCATCTGGAAAAAAGAAATAAAGAAAACATGTCCAAAAAGAAACAAATTAAAATTGGGACGTGGAAGAAGGAAAAGAAAGAGTGGGTAAATTAATACTGTCTGTAACGAAATGGATGATACAACATTCAAATACTGGGGAATAAGTGAGCCCAAATTGGGAAAAAAGTAAAAAAGTTTCAAAACTAAAAAAAAACAAGACATTTCTTTTTTCTGGAAAAGAAGGGGGAAATTATAGTCACGGGGTTGCTATGTTTCCACGAAAAAAACGCAAATACACTAATTGGGTACACCCCAAATAAAGATCGCATTTTAAAAGTCAAATACAAAAAAACCTATAATTTAGTTTAAAAATGCTACCCCCCAACCCAAATTTAAGTGATGAAGAAAAGGAAATTTTTTATAATCTCTCCCAAAATACTTTAGACACAAACCTAACGAGATTAAAAATAACTGGGAGACCCAACGCCAAAATAGGAAAAAAAAATCTAAAAAAAACACCCGTGGAAAAAACGGCCTTGGAGAATAAATGAAAGAGGTAAAGATTTTTTGAATTTTTGTAATACAAATGATTTAGTTATAGCCAATACATTTTCCAAACACCCCAAGACCCTTGTCACGTGGTTTTTACCAGACAAAAAAACCGCCCAAATTTTTTACTTGTGCTGAACCAAAAAGGAAAAGTTCATAAAAATGCCAAAAAAAAACCGGTCGATGCAACAGTGACCCCAAATACTAAATTCACTTTAAATAAACCAAAAAAAATGGAGCGTCCCAAAACACCTCTAAAATCGACTAAAAATTTGTAACAATTACGAATTACGGTCAAAAATTTGAAATACCCAATCAATGTGAAGAAAAACCCCAAATGAGTTATGGAAGAAAAAGAAATCCCGCTAAGCACTGCTTAGAAACTATCGCCAAAAAAAAAAACAAAATTCCCCCCCGGATCCTTTAAAAACCTAAGGGAAAATTTAAACAAAAAGATGCCTAAAATAAAAAGGTATCAAAAATCCAGTTGAAAAAAATAATTTACAAAAACAAAATACAAAAATTTAAAGATTATTGCGACAAGAAAGGAAAAATATTTAAAAACATTGCCAAAATTTAAAACTGTTTATCATAAGAAATAAAGAACTCTACCCAAAGGAGTACGAAACATCACACGAAAATTTAAACCTACATGGACACTATCAAAAGAAGAGGACTTGTTTTTTGTGAGGAAAAAAAGTCAAAATAGATGGAATCATATTTTCAACCTTATACAAAAAGAATAAAGATCTAACAACAACATTTAAAAACTCAAAGCAACGAAGATGAACCCCCTCCCCTGCTAGCGAAGTTTAAAAAACCTAAAAGAAGTAAAGAAAAACAAGAGCCCCCGGGAAAAGATGAAAAACAGCAGAAAATAATTAAGAAAGGGGCGAAAATGTTGAATACTTCTTCTAAAACTCTGTACAAAAAAATGGAAAGAAAAAAAATGGCCAGAAGACGGGTAAAAACAGTCTTTATCCCATACCTAAAAAAGGGGGGCACTCCAATGCAACAATAATAGGACAATTTCTTTAAAAAGTCCAAGGCAAAATTTTTTTGAAAATTATTGCTGAAAGAATGAAATTGAAGTTAAGAAGGGAAATTGCAGAGAAAAAGCAGGTTTTCGCCCTAGAAAAGGTACCAGAAACCAGATTCTAAATTTAAAATTTATCATAGAGAAAAAAAAGAAACATCAAAAAGCCTATACCTGTGTTTCACGATTATTTAAAGCTTTTGGGTACTGTTGACCGATACCTCTGGGAAAAACATGTACGATCTGAAGTTTCCAAAAAAACATCATCCAAATAAAAAAGCCTTGTATGACCAACAAAAACAGCTGTAAGAAACCCCTTATGGGTTAACAGAAAAGTTCGAAAATCAAACAAAGGGGACGACAGGGTTGCATTTTGTCCCGCACCTCTTTAATTTATATTCTGAAACAATTTTAAGGGGCCTTTTAGAATTTTTAAAGGGAAATGTGGTGTTTGGGGGATACAAAATACAAAACTGGGTAGCCGAGAATATGTTTTTATTGCCAGCAGTATCATGAACTACACAACTACTAGATAAATTAGAGAACAAGCGAAAAAGGGGGTTTTTTTTAATGCCAAGAAAATAAGATCATGAAAAATTCAAAGATAACCGCAATGAACAAAAGATGAAAAGTTTACAATCAAAGGGAAAGATTTTGGAAAAAGTAAAAAGTTCCTTATCTTGGAGCTGTTTTAACTAATAAATATGATGATTCACCAGAATAAAAAAGAATTAAACCCTTCCAAAAACGCCACAATTGCTCTCATAACATCTGGAAAGACCAAGCTTACCTTACGGACCCAAGTGAGGTTATTGAATCATTAGTTTTTTCCCCAAATTTCATCATATGGTTTGAGGGGGGTTTTTGAAGTAGATGACAAGAAAAGATCAATAGTTTTGAAAAGTTGTGTTACAGCGAGTACTTGCGTATTGCTGGGCAAGAAGAAGACGAATATTTAAGTGCTGAGAAAAATAAATGTAAAAAACCGACTGTTGGGCCTTGAAAAAGAGGAAAATTTAAAATTTTTTGGCAGTAAGAGAAGTAAAAGTATTGGAAAACTTTTGACAGGTGGTGATAGGAAACAGGGAAGAGGGAACGAAGACAAGACTGAGCGACAAAATCAAAAAATTTTGCGGGGTCGATGTACAAATCGAAAAAAAGCGTAAGACGAGTTTAGTGGCGAAGGGTGGGGGGAGGCCCCGGCTCTCAAACTGACATACCGTTATTGGATGATATATAAAATTAATTTTATATTATATATATATATATATAATTTTTGTGTGTTGTGTGTGTTTTATATACATATATATATATATATATATATTATATATAAAATAAATATATATTATATATATATATATTATATAATCTATAATATATTATATATATATTTATATATATATTTTGTGTGGTTTTTGTGGTGGGTTTTTTGTGTGTGTGTGTGTGTGTGTGTGGTTGTCTATATATAATAATATTTATATATATATATATAATATTATTATAATATTTGTTGTGGGTGTGTGTGTGGTTTTTGTGTGTTGTTGTTTGTTGGGTTGTGTGTGTGTGTTGTGTGGTGTGTGTTTGTGTGTGTGTGTTGTGTGTGTGTGTGGTGTGTGGTTTTTGTGGGTGTGTGTGTGTTGTGGTGTGTTGGTGGGTGTGTGGGTTGTGTGTGTGTGTGTGTGTGTGTGGGTGCACGTAGAAGAGGTTGATAAACAGATAGATAGAGTTCGTATTATTTATTTTTTATATTTAATTTTATAATATTATAATATTATATATACACATTATAATGTGGTGTGTGGGGTGTGTTGTGTTGTGTATGTGTGTGTGTGTTGGGGTGTGTGGGGTATGTATTGTGGAAAACCCGGGGGAGGGGAAACGAACGAAGGGGAAGCAGGGTCAGGCGGCTGTGGAAGGTGGTAGGCATAGGGGAAAAAGGCGGAGGATTTGAGAGCAAAGGAAACAAAAAAAGCTATTCAAAATTTATATGCAGTAACGTTTTTATCTAAATCCACCCCGGCAACGCTCGAGCTCATCTACAGGATGGCAAATTTCCCCCACGGAGCAGAAACCAAAACCCCTCAGCGCAAGGCCAGCTAAAAGATTGCCCAACCAGATCTAAACTAGCTTTATGGAAAATTCCCATATCCATGCAGAGTTAAAAAGAGGGTTTTACAGACAAGCCTCGCTAGCACACAATGGAAGGTTTCATTTTGATAATAGTAGCATAAAATTTATCATTATTATTGTAGGTTTTGAGTTTTTTTTTTTTTTTTTTTTTTTTTTCCCCTATCACCATCTTATTTTCACAAAAACTTCCACAATGAGAAGATCTTTTATAACAAAAATTATTGTATTACCCCCATAACATTGTCAAAAAAAAATAATAATTACATGTTACATAATATATAACGGCAAAAATTTAAAAACTTTTAAAAAAACATTTAAAAAATATACTAATTACCCAGTGGATAAAAATGATAGCTTTCATGACAAAAAAAAATGTTCCCCTTTCCCCCCTTACACCAAAATTTTTTGTTCCCTTTGCCTCTCCTCCAAACAGAAATAACCCCCCCGGGCATTACCTTCCCCACTTCCAGTACTTCCCGGTGCGTTGATTTTCTTGTTAATAACGTTAAATCTGATGCCGGGGGCCTCTTTTTGCCTCCCTCCCCGCCCGTTTTTAAAACCTCGTTTTTTCCCCCTGACCCTTTCTCGCTGCTCCCTTTCCCCCGGCAATGATTTTGATGCTTCTGGGGGCTTCGTTTGTCTTCTGGTTTTTTTTGGTATTTTTTGGGGAAAAATTAAAAAATTATGGTATAAAAAATTACAAAAAAAAAATAAAACGCGCTGTATGAGTAATTTAAAAAGTTTGTGTGTTTGTGTGTGGGGTGTGTTTGTGTGTGTGTGTGTGTGGTGGGGTGTGTGGTGTTTGGTGTGTGTTGTGTTTGTGTGGTTTGTGTGTGTTGTATATATAATTAATATAATATATATAATAATATTATATATATATAAAATATATGTATATGTTTAATGTATCCATTGCTATTTATATTTATTTTTAAAAATTTTTTATATTATAATATATAATTAATATATGTTGTATATGTATTAATTTTATCTATGCTATTTAGATAAAATTTTTATAATATATATATATATTTTTTATATTTTTTTGTGTGTGTGTGTGTGTGTTGTGTGTTGTGTGTGTGTGTGGGTGTGTGTGTGTGTGTGTTATTATTTAATAATTATATATTATATATATATTATATAAAATATTGTATTGTATATTATGTTCTAGCGTAATAATATAATTTATATAATATAATAATATATTATAATAATATATTTATATATTATTTTATAATATTTATTATTATATATATTATTATTTAATTTTATATTTTAATATGTTGTATATTTAAGTAACATATGCGTATATAATTTATATATATATTATTATAATATATATTTTAAAATATATAATTTTTAAAAATATATATAATTATATTAATTTATACTTATATTAATAAAATTACATACATTACAACATATATTTATATTCATATATCCTTCCTAATGAATGCACCCCACCCACACACACACACCACACACACACACACACACACACCACCACACCCCAAACACACACACACACACACACCACACACAAACCCCATCGACTACCACATACCCATACCACATACAACATACACACATATACTACACACATACACACATCACACTACACACATACACCAACACACTACATACATCCCAACATAACCCTACTCATACTCATTCATACTCAACTCACAACTGTGATATATACATTTTAAAATTGAAATTTTTAAACACATATTTCATATATATATTAATTTATATCTTTATTTTGTGTTATTTTTTTCATAACCTATCCACTGTTAAAAGGGCCCTTTTTCTAAATTTTTTTTGAAGGTTGTTTGGCAGTCCCACCCTTACATTTTGGGGGGGCCCTTCCCCTAATAAACTCGTTATAGTGCGATTCAAAACAACGCGCTACCACTTAACCACGGCGGGGGACCCATGTACTATATAATATTTATACTCAATTTATCGGGCTATCACAGTATCTTGAAACTTCCCCAAACGCTCTTTTTAATCCCAAAACCACGCTTTTTTAGGAGGGTTTCCTAACCTTACGTATTCACGCGACTCGATGGAGAGAATCAGATGGTGTGTCGATGAAACGTCGCAAGTGACCACTAGGGCATTGTCACCCCCCTCATGAATGTTGGCTCGCCCAGGGTACCCCAACCCCTAGATGAAAAAAAAAAAAGGCCAACTGGGATGCCTTACAGAATGCCTTGGCTCACGTCTCAATGAAAAGAACCCCCACAGAGTGAAAATAGGGATGTGCTTGAACCAGACTTATCTGCATAACAACACCCTCTAGAAAATACCAAAATGGGCTTTTGGTCCGGGAGTTACAAAACCCTGGTATTTAAGCTAATTTAAGATAAACCACAGAGTGACTGTGCAGAAAAAAATTCCCCGAAAGCAAAAAACCCTGACAATCTACCCCCCTAAGGGAATTTTCAGGCCCCAAAAGAAAACTAAAAAAGAGTCGGGCTGAATTTTTGCGGGAAATGGTGTGGTTCTTTGGCCCCAGACCACCCTTACAAAGCGTGGCAAGGGGTCAGCCCAGGTGCACATACCGCAACCCTCATAAAGGGAAAACAACGGGTGCACAAACAACAGCAACGCCACCTGGAGGACGGGCTGGTGACTTGCTTTCCCCAAACCTTCAGTAATTCCGGGGAAATTTCCACAAAGGCTAACTTATTTACCTTTCCCAAAAACAAAAGGGGGGCCGGGGAAGTAGTGACCCATCTCTCTCTTTCATTGTCTAAAAATGGGATCCCCATATGTGAACGAACACCTCCAAAGGGTTCATAGGGGGCATGAACACAAAAGCAACATTTTTAAACCAAAAACCAATTTTGATATTGTGGGGGTATTCCTCCCCCGGGAAAAAGTTTTTGACTACAAGTCCTCTTGCTATTAAAGATTGAATGATTTTTTAAAATTATTGCGCGTCAACAGCTAAGGCCCCTTACGTTAAATACCTTGTCAATAAAAAATATTAAAATTTTTGGGGAAAAAAAATCTATCAAAAAATGTTTATGAATGAAAAAAATAATATTTTGAGAATCAAAGCAAAAATAGTGTGCTCTAAATTTTAATTTTATTGCAAAAACTTATGCCAAATTTAAAATTTTTTGAATATATTAGTCTCCCTAAGGAAACTAATAAGACACATCACAATCCATCTCCAATCATTTTTCGTGTATATGGGGGAGTACATACGTCTTTGGTTTTGAGATGTTATACTCTTTCCCCCATGTGCATCCTTTAAAGGGTCTTTTCTCCCCCACAAAGGTTTCACTTTTTGCCATCACAGCCTTACTCTCGTGTGTGCCCCTTTTCTTAGTCTTGTTAATACAATTCTACTTCTCGGGTTTGGGATGGGTGCTGGGCACCCAACTGTTCTTGTAAGAGTCCAGAACTCTGGTACTGGCTAGCAGGGTATGATAGTTTATGCTGCTTGACTCTTTTTATGAGAGTAAAAAACCCCGGGGGGAACACACGAACGATCCCTTGGGGAAAACGTGAGCGCGGGGGGCACAGTCCCCGGCCAACCCCCCCTGAGGGCGAAGGGTGTCCTACCTTACCCCTCAGGCCTGGGCCGACTGGGGTTCGACCTAGGTCCCCGTGGTCTATTGTCTAATGGGTTTTTCCCCCATTGTGTTTATGTACACACTATAGTGATTTAGGGTTTTTTAGAAACCCGTACAATGTACAGTGGGAATTTTTATGACAGCTTTACTCTTTTTTAAAGGAAATACAACACAGTGAGGGAAAAAACAAAAACGATGCCTTTGGGAAAAAAGGGGAGCAGGGGTCACGTGTCCCGGCCAACCCTCCCGAGGGCGAAGGCTGGACCGACCTTACCCGTCGGGCTGTGCACGAATTGGGGGGTTCGACCCAGTCACGTGGTCATTGTTTAATGGGTTACACAAATTGTGCATATGTACACCCTATAGTGCTATTCAGGAGGCCTGATCCAGAAGAGAATCAGAGGAAATTCTTGGCCTGGATAGGGGGCTATCCAGGCCCAAAATTCCAAGGTCACCCATCCAGAACATCCCCCTAAAATGAAAAACCACAGGGTGGGGTCCCAGCCAGCCCCTTCAAAACCCCAATGCCTGTTCCTCAACTCCTCTCCAGTGTGATGCAAGAACATCTATGCAACATCTTGTAATCATCTCCCTGGACCCCCTTGCCCAATAAACCCCAAAACTGTCTGAACTTTTTTATCTGGGAGTGTTGTTAAAAGGCTAACAAACTCTGCAAAACCCAAAACAAAACCCTGGCCTTTAAACACATGTTTGCCACCATCTGCAATCAAAGGAAAAGACCTAGATGGGGCCAGGTCTTCCCGCTCTTTCCTTTTAAAAAAGGGGGTACCCACTGGTTACTGAAACCCAAAACAAGACTGGGGGGACATTTGGTGCTGGGCAGAAAATATTAAGATCATTTTTAATACTTTGCCGCTCGTTCCATTTTTGGCTAGCTTCTGCGCCCTGATTGCCACAACAAAAACTAGGAGAAAATTTGGGACTGTTCGAATGAAATTGCCAAGATCATTCTGGGTGCCCCCCATCGTGACGAAGGGCCCCAAACTCCTAATAGAGACAAACCTAACAACAATCCTCCTCGCTACAGGGGGGGGCAGTTGCAATCAGGGGGGGCCCTAGCCCAAAAATCCCTGTGGGGAAAACACCTGGCCTACATCAGTTTCAGGACAGCCCTTACTGTCTCAGCCCCAAACATACCCAAAAAACATCTACCTCTTGACCAATGTCTTTTCTAGCGTAGAGGAAAAATACTCAGGTAGAAGAATATCGTAGGCAATCAGGGAAAAGAGTTTCTGAAAACATAGTTTGACTTGGCAGAGGTATGTCCCCAACACCCCGATCATTAAACCAAGCCAAAAAAAAATTGAGGCACAGGCCACCACAGTACCTGCCATTCTCCTGCAGATACACAGAGGAAACGAGAACCTCCTTGGCCAAATGGTACTCAGATGCCACAGGCTATAAGCCACTGGCACTCTCTGAAACAATAAATACAGGTCTTTCTTCATAGAATCAGACTAGGTTCCCCAATGCGCATGGCAAATCATACAAACAACTGCCATGCAGACAGGTGTTGCAAGCATTGTGGCTAGCTGAACGCCATCTTTACATTATTTACAGAGTTATGAGCACACACAATTTAGTACTGATTAATTGGTGCCCAATTCAAAAATAATGACTCAAAAAATTCAGTGTTATGAGCCTTATATTTGTTCCATCGTTAATACACAAATGAAAACTGCATCGTAATATAAAATGGAAATCGTTATGCAGAAATTTTTTTAAACAATCATTTGGAAATAAAACCAGCGAGTATGCCACTTACTGTTTTTATTTATATGAGATCGAGTGAAGTGTTGCTCCTGTCTGAAAAAACTACCCAGCCTGGGTGACCTATACCTGTGAACTCCTGACTGCTAACGTCTCCCTGCTTGGAATGCATGTTCCTCTCCGAACATGCCACGGCTGTTCAGATGATAATAACATCCTTCAAATATGGTATTCAATATGCCTTTTTTGCGATTTAACTGTATTTTCTGGATACTCGTACTCTTTAATAACTTTTAGCCCTAAATATTTTGCCTTTAACAATTTCTCTATTACCGTGGTAACTTCTTGACTAACAGTAAGGTGCGTTGTAAATATCTGTTAGTTTACTTTGCTGTGGGATAATTATAATTTATCATAATCTCATAATCGTAACAATCATTACTTTAACATCATAAGAATTATACCCTCCTTGCCTGTATTTCTTTCCCAGTGTCACAATATCTATCATGGATAAGGTAGGCCTTGGAAGGCAAACATTTGTCACATCCCATAATCTTGATGTAACGGGGGTGTGGGTCGGAGGAGCATGAATCAAGGGATCAGACGGTACCTCTATTTTACGATGTTTCATAGAAAAAAGTAGAATAGAAAAAAAATAAATTCTTGTCGTTTTAAAAGGGTCAACAATTTTAAAATTATCTAGTATGAATATATTTAGGTCCCTAATGAAAGTAACAAAAAGGAGAATTTTGTTATTATGAAATAACAGGTTAACATTGATAGCCAAAAAAAGTGAATTTTTATCGACTTCAAGAAGTAAAATTATCATATGTAGCACATGGTATCATCAAACAAACAAGGTTAGGATATTTTTTTACAGAATTATTGACTGTTACCTATTCACCACGCCAAACTTAAAAATGTCTGTCTGTATCTCATCATATACTCGAAAACAGAAAAATATCACAATATCTTTATTAAAGAAATATATCTTTAGTACTGGAAATATGAAATAAAGTTAATTAAAACAGGACTTTTCTAGGACTGAAGAATCCCAATTCCACACTGGATGTCTGCCTGGACTTGCTCACTGCACACGTTTTATTTCTACGTCTGTCGCCAAACTCAGTCCCCATGAAATTATTCAGATACTGTGGTACCGATTTTTTTAAATGGGGTTCCTTTGCACTGAGAAGTGGATAAAAATATGACGACTAATGTTAGAACGATGAACAATATGTGTCAACATAAAAAAAAAAAAATCCTATAAATTTAAATTCAGAAGTAAAAAAATGGGAAAATCAGTGTATGTAAGACACAGACAGTATAAAAAAAAATTCACCATATTCAAAATTAGAACCATAGGAGGACAAGCGCCCGACATCCTGGAATCCTGTTTTTTTTTTTTGTTTTATTTCCATTTGGAGGTTAACCCTTTATCTGGAAACGACACTCTCTATCCCAAAGGAGAAAAAGATTTACGGTTGAGAAACCCTATTATAAAGGTAGGGGTCTCAACCAAACCTGCACTGTACGCCACTGAGAGGGCCCCTTTCCCACCACATCGAGACAGAGACAGAGAGAGAGAGTGTGTGTGTGTGTGTGTGTGTGTGTGTGTGTGGGGTGTGGTGTGTGTGTGTTGTGTGTGTGTGGGGTTTTGTGTGTGTGGGTGTGTGTGTGTGTGTGTGTGTGTGTGTGTGTGTGTGTGTGTGTGTGTGTGTGTGTGTGTGTGTGTGTGCGTGTGTGAGTGTTCGTGTGTGTGTGTGGTGTGTGTGTGTTTCGTGTGTGTGTGTGGGGTGTGTGTGTGTGTGTTCGTTGTGTGTGTGTGTGTGGTGTTCGTGTGTGTGTGTGTGTGTGTTCGTGTGTGTGTGTGTGTGGGTGTGTGTTTCGTGTGTGTGTGTGTTTTTTCGGTGTGTGTGTGTGTGTTCGTGTGTTCATTCTTGAGTGATTGTATGGTATATCAGCTTTTCCTTCTGGTAGTTGAAATGCTTTTTTTGTCATTAACAATATTTATATAAATATCCCATTTTCTTAATTGTTACAAAAGCATAATTAGGCAATCTACATCCTCCACTTGAATCACTTCAATATCTCAATTAGTAAGGAAGTTGCGATTCTCCAAATATGTATCAACCAAACCCCTTAATCATTTAAAAACCATGATTTTTGTACTTGTCCCTCGCACTTGTCTTTCTGTGGTTCGAAGTTTTCTCATGTATTTTAACTACTTACCAAAAAATACGCATGACAAGAATTACGTAAATACAAACCTCTGTAACCCAGACAGTGCACGTAATAACGGCCGTTACAAAAACGTTCCCGAAGCCAAACTTCAACTATGCTGGTGGCGACTCACTCAGAACGGATAGCGATAGGCTTTCAGGTCGCAGCTGATTTTAATTTCAAACCCAAAAAAGGGAAAATTTATTTGTCAATGACAGATAAATACAGTTAAATAAATGCAATATAAAAGTTTTTTTTTTTAGGTTAACATAGTGAAGCATGTAACATGGGGTAACTTGCAAAGTCAAAATAAAAACTATTTAATTTCAGTCATGGGATTGGTGAGCTGAAAAGGGAGTACCTTGTCAATTTTCCAAAGCCAAGTTTACCAGTTTGTTACACAGAGAGCAAGCCAAAGAGGCACACCCGCCTTCACTTTTAGCTAATCATAATCGAGAGCAGCAAACCACTCCTGCCTCCTTGACTCCATAATCCTCATCATCACTTATTTTCAATGAAATTCGTCTATTCAGAAAAACATAAAAAAAATAAACACATAGTTTTTATAACTAGTAGCTAGCAACCAGCCAGTGTACATCCAGGTCCTTATGCTCACATAAGCAGCAGAATCTACCAGATCTGGGATTTTCCTGCCATCATCCAACTACCGCAGCTATTTAGCCTCTATCTCAGGAGTCCACTGCCCTAAGCTATATCCCCGACAGCCAAAAACCCAAACTTCGTGTTTCTGATGTCCCCCCTCTTCCTCCTTGAACTGGTTGACACTGGCACAGTAATTTCCACTAGCTATCAGAGATTTTTCCAAAAACGGCCCTTGTCTTTCTTTCATAGGGCATACTTTAGCAGATTGCAATGCTTGTTTAGCCTTGGACTTGGCCAGTCCATTTAGACCTTATAGGTTTTTAAAGTCCCTGG
>NW_023661604.1:0-7500 GCF_015228065.2 Penaeus monodon
TGGTTTTAATTTCCTGTTTTTTATCTTCTTTGTTTCCAGATGCATGTTTAACATTGTCAGCCTGGTTGCCCACTAACTAACGCGCCCCTTGATAACCCACGCGAGGGCGATGTTGGTATGAATTATCGTTTCTGTATTTAATCATTGGTGTAGAGGTTTGTCAGGAGAAATAAAATTTGAGTGGAATCCTAGTCTTCTCAACTCGCAGTCTCCAACTAATTAGGAGGAACTATCTTTGCCGCTTTTAAAACAGATACACTGTAATACGCAGACATATTATTTGGTGAAACCAGTAATCAGTAGAACTGAAGGTGTTTTCACCAGATATCCACGGGCCCTGCTGCCGACAGTTTCACCGCAACCCTGGTATAGGAGCTAATAGGTGCTATCCTTGTTCAAGGGAACCCTAGGGTGCAGTTTATTGTCTTACCCAGGACAACATATATATATATATATATATATATATATATATATATATATATATATATATATATATATATGTATATATATATATATATATATATATATATATATATATATATATATATATATATATATCTGTGGGGTGATGTGTTGTGTGTTTGTTTTGTGTGGGGTGTGTGTGTGTGTGTGTGTGTGTGTGTGTGTGTGTGTGTGTGTGTAAATGGTTCAGTAAATGGCTAAGGAGGAGGATATGTTTGTCAATCACTTTACTATGTCCTAAAAATGAAAGTGTAAGAAGAACAATTTGTCCTAAGAAGAAGAACGTGTCAAGTGGGGTTTTAATTACTTTGGATTTGTTAGGATTAGCGAGTTTTGTAGAGTACCATCATATTGGAGAGAGAGAAATAAATCTTTAGGCTTAATAGGTTTTTATCTATACTTCGCACACAAGGAAGCTGGGCCTGAACTTAATTCTAACAGTGCGCGTCTCGGGCGCGTCAATCGTGGGAGCGTAATTGTGCGTAATATCTCGGTGGGACAGGTGCAGGATTCCTTCGTTTACAGCCATAAGCTGGGCTTAATATTAACTTGCGGTGATGATAAAAAATGTAAGCCGATATGATACATGGTGTCTGTAATGCATTGCATTATTTGCAACAGGAGAGACTACCATCAGTTAGTTACCTGTTACTTATTCACCAATACCTAAAAACTAAAGGAGCATAAATTCCAGCATTACTGAGGTACTTAGTAACATTCATAATCCCAGAGTAAATTCCATGTAGAGTGGGCAGGTAGGTGGGTTTGGGCTTGGAGTAGGTAACTGGCATGTATCTTAAAACTATGTGTGAATAAGCGAACGATTAGCGTGAGAAAATATAAGATGATACAGGTGTTGTGAAAACGAACATATACACTCATTCTTAGAGGAAGTAGTAACGAAGCACTTACTAGTAGTACAGTATGCGGGTAAAAACTATAATATTACAACGAAAGTCGCAGCAGTAAATATAAATTAACATAACGGGGAAACAAAGTATCCAAATATTCAATTGTGGCCGCCGTAAACGCCTATGATTTGTCGTTGGGTGTGGGGTGACTGATACCACTGCTAGCCTCGCTTAGATTTATTCGGTAGCGGTCCAAACCTGTTAATTAATACATCGATTATAGGAATGCGTGCATACAATACATAAAACCACTAATAAAAACATATATTAGATTATAAGAAAAAGAACTTCCTACAATATTAGATACAAAACGCATTGCGGGAACAGTCAGAATATCACTGATTCCAGTATTCTATGGGCTTTCTTGAGGGCCGGAGGTTCCCCTCGAACTGCCCTCCCCCTTTAAACATACATATGCTGCGACGTCAAGTACATTCCCTACTTCATAGTTATACATTAGTTGGTCATGATCCCACTATCCCCCAGCATCGTCACATAAAGAGCCACCATCACTTCTAGGGAACGACCCCTCACACAAACAAGTTTGACGGGTCAGCTCTTATGGTTGAAGGGACCTGTGTTAAACCCGGCGGTCACAACCGACTAGGCCTCCTCCAGGGGGTTGTGACACAGAAGATGAATTTTTATACGATACAGCCTCTCCGATTGTAGTGTTACAGAATAAGTGATATACAGAATAATATGAAGTAGTGATTTACCAGCGGCGGCTACACTCCCCCCTTTGCTCCACTGTGGAGCAACCAAATAAACCCGGTTAGGATAATGATGCTCTAAAGGCATAACTTCACTATGGGTCTGACGAGGACTCCAGAACTAGCCCGGACTTTTGCCTTTCTCACAGGCCATCTTCACCGGCTATAGCCTCCGTCACCCTCCCTAGCCTCCACTGTTTCCTGGGAGTATGTTGTTCGAACAATGAGGAAAAGGTCTCCTTTTTGAAGATTTCTGGATGGCTTAAATTGTTTCGTCTCATCCTCAATGTGTTCAGGTATTCAGCTTTCCATCTTCTCCAGAACCTATTTTGCTAGGACTTGTGCATGGATCCGGGCTCGCCCATATGTGTTGTCAAGTGAAGCATTGTCATCTTGCCCTGCACCTGGATACCATCTCCTACACTCATCCTCAGGGCATGGTTGGGGGTCAAAGCTTCTGGTTCTGTGACATCGCCCGGGATCGCGGTAATAGGGCGGCTGTTCATTGTGGCTTCTACTTCACAAAATAAGGTTCGTAGTCATCATCATCTATTCTCTGCATGCCTATGATCGAAGAGAGAATCTTCCGTATGGTTCAAATCTGCCGTTCCCACACCCCCTCCATGTGGGAATGCTGCGGGGGCGGGAAAAACCCACTCAATGCCCCTCTGTTTACATGTGTCATCAATGGATTTGTTCTTAGACCGGGCATGAACTGTTGCTCGGAGCTCCTTTTCACCCCTCAAGAAGTTGTTCCTCTATCAGAGTAGATCTTCATGGGGGTTTCCTCTACGGGCTATAAAGCACATAATGCGTTGAGAAAGGGGGCTAGCATCTAGAGACTTAAAGGGTTCAATATGGACAGCCCTGGTGCTGAAGCATGTAAAGCACAACCAAATCGCTTCTCTGTGTGTCTTTTACATACTACATGAAATGGGCCAAACAATCCACTCCAGTGTGGTAGAAAGGGGGGGCCACGGTGTAACTCGTTCAACAGGTAAATCTCCTTGCCTCTGAGTCAGGGTTGCTATTTACTCTCCGGCAGTGAAACAGTTACGTAGTATTGGGTCGACTAAAGGCCTACCCGCCACTATCCAATATTTCCTCCGAAATTTTCTGCTAAGTGTGTTCTCTGCCAGAGTGCCTCGCATGGAACACATGAATGTCTTGAACTATTAAGGTGGTTTACAGGATGATCCTTTGGTAAAAATCAGGGGCCTTTTAGAATTCTGGTCGATATATTCATCGACTCTCCGTCCACCTACACGTAACATGCCCTGGTCATCCAAGTGGGGTTTTCCAAACGATAAAGGCGGCTTGCCTTCAAATTTTTCTTTTCTTCAATATGTCCAACTTTTCAGCAAAGCGGGTCATTTGCACTTGCCCTGATGAAAACCCATCCTCGCCGCTTGGACCTCCATAACGCTGAGGTTAGAGTCCTGGTGTGAACACTTTTTTCTGCATGCTGAACAGAATCTACGTAGCCATGCTACAATTCGCTGCAGCTTATACACGAGGAATATCGCTCAAACGTGGGTCCACAGGTGCGACTTTAATTGCGCGCTGCAAATGATATTGTCATATTCTTAACTTCAGGATCTCATTTGAAATCCAGAAGTTCTGGTGGAAGAGGCCAGGAGGTTTCAGGTAAGAGGAGAAATTCTGCCTTTTCCCTTTCCCAAATCCTTTCTTTGCATTAACTCTATAGCTGATAGACCTCTGGAAGCAGGATCAGCTGTGTTGAGCTCTGATCTTACATTCTCCACTGTTGGGGAGATGAATTTTTGTGTAAAATCCCACTCGATTCGCAACGAATGTGTGGAATGACGGGAGGTGTTTTTGATGTACTGCAGAACATAGTACTATCAGCCCCAGAACACGGAGTCATAAATAGGAAAAGAGAGCTCCTTCCGCAATTTTGCATCTGAGGGGCCCTGCCAGGACTGCTGCTGACAACTCCAGTCCTGGGGATGGTGGTTGTCTTTATTGGAGCCAGTCTTGTTCTTGCCAACATGAGAGCACAGTGAGTGATGCCCGACACATTTTGTATCCTAAAGAAAGAAGGGGCCCTGAAAACGCCTTTGTGGATGCATCACAGAAATATGTAGCTGCACACTGCCGATTTTTCCAAGTTTTCATAGGCACTATCCCACCTGTTGACACAGAAGCCTTCCAATTCCCTTAGTTCACTGAGCCATGCATTCCATTTTACGGAATTCTGTGAGCTAAGCTCTTCATCCCATCCTCGTTGACGTCTCACTTCTTCTTGTAGATCATCTTTGCTCTCACCGTGAATGGGGCTAACAAGCCGAGCGGGTCATATACTGACCCCATGACGTTTAGCATACCTCTTTTTGAGATCGTTTGTTGGGTACAGTTACTCTGATCTGAAGCACATCACTCTCCAGGCTCCACAGACCCCCAAAGGCTCTGTCAGTTGGTAGGTCCTGTTTTGCCCAGATCAATATCTTTAACAGGAGGACTCTGTCCTCCTGTGGGATCGCAGTAATAACCCTTTTTGAGTTTGACATCCACTAGTTAAGTGAAAGCCACTGTGTTTTAGGTGTCCTTCAACTGCTTTGCCTGGTGAATGGCCGTTGCTTCATTCTCGACAGACATCAAGAGGTCATCTACATAGAAGTTTCCTTTTTACATCTGCTAATTTGATTTTAGATAGTGTCCTTAGGAGAGCAAATGACGAAACATGGGGGGCCCCAAAACACCTCCAAATAAGTGCACAGTCATGCGATACCCCTTTTGGCCTCGCAGAGAATCCCCCTTTGGCCACCACAAAAACCTTAAAACATCACGGTCCCTTTGGGGGTGACCTTTACCTGGTGAAACTGGGCCTTGATATCAGCAGCCTACTGCAACTCTTTCTCTAAACCGGAGCAGTATTGCCCAGCAGGTCATTCATCAGTCCGGGCCTTGCATGACCTGTTTTTTTAGGGTGGTGCCTTCAAAGGAAGCAGCACAGTCGAACACTATGCGTATTTTCTCAGGTTTTGTTAGGATTGAATACCGGGTGGTGTGGTAGGTACCATGTTTTCCCTGGCGGTCCTACTCCCTTTGCTTGCTCAGCATGTCCTTCTTGGAGTAATTTCCCCATTTCTGCTACTTTTTGCCTTCAGGTTTCATCCCTTTGAAGACGTGTTTTTTAGGCCGGCAAGTCGTCTTTTCACCATTACCAAATTTGCCCTGGAAGTTGGGGCTCAGTTCCTTAAAGGGAATTGGGAATTCATGATGTCCTCAACCATGGTTCCCTCTTTGTCCCACAGATGTAGGACTTGATAGTCCTCCATTGATCTTCCCTTTCGTCTGTGTGCTCCTCTCCGAGGTCCCAAAATCTTTTAGCTGATCATCCAAACATGGTGCTCGTGCTGTGGTACAGGGCACTTCACTTATGTAGGTCCCAATTTGTTGCTCCCAGTGATCTGCTCACAGACCGTTAACCGCCCATCCTAATTTTTGTCCTAACAGCAAAGGGTTCACCTCCTCTCCCCCTTCTGACCTCCAGAGGCATAAGCGCTGAGGAGCGTCCTGTCCGATCAGTAACTCGACACTGCAGTCTGGTGGATTTCCTGTGTAGGAACCAGGTCTCGTAGGTGTGGCCAGCGAGCGGTTTTTAAATTGGCTCGTTTTTAGCGTTTGATCAGACCTTCAGGGAAGGAGTCGAGGACGATCACCTGACGGAGTCCCCTAGTGGTTTTTTTTTCCCCTGTGAACATCCCTTGACCATGAGATCAACCTGTTTGGCATCATGGTAAGTTTCCTGTGTCAGTGTAGTAATCACCGTTGTCTCTCTTCTCTCCTTTGGCCGAACCCATTTCTACTCCCTTTGGTGGAACAAAAAGAACGGAACTACCGGAGTCCAGCAAGGCACATGTCATTAGGGTTTGACCCTCGTTGTCTTCAGCGGCTGTTAATATCACTTGAACGATGGGGAGGGCCACTTCACCCCTTACAGCTCCCATCTGTGCCGTCGGGGTCCTCCGTGAATGGTTGCTTTATCATTGTTGTGTGAGGCTGTAGCTTCACAGTCTGTCCCAGTCTTTCATTTTCACCATTATTTTTGGGAGGCACTTTGAGTATCATGTAACCACCGTGAATGCTTTCCTCCACAGCCATTAATGTCGCACGGTTTTGCCTTACATTCTTTAAAAAGGTGGTTGTCCTAAGGCATATGAAGCATCTCCTCTGAGCTGTCACTACATTTTGCGATGGGTCCAGCTGAGTGACTTGAATACAGGGCACATAAAAATGGGGTGGGGCTCTGTACACAACGACATTGATCACCTCGTTTTTCCGGGTTTTAACATTAGTTTTTTTTGAATAGTCCTACATCTCTAGTTTGTTGTTTTGGCACGGACGTGAATGCTCGTCTGGGAAAGGTATCTACGATCTTAACTTCTCGGCCTCGTTTGCATCACGGGGAACTGGGTCTTGGAAAATGCCAGAGGGTTTGTGGGCACGCCTGCTACTGGGGGCGTCCATCTCCTTCTGTAAGAATTTCTTTACGTTTTTCAAACGAGGAATCTTCGATCGCCTTTTGCCCGTCCAAATGGCATGCCACTTGGGTTGGAGTCGATCGTCCATTCTGTCCACCAGACTTTTCACCACATTGGGTTTTTCAATATGGCTCAGCTTCCCAATTTTCCTTTTCAAAATGAATATGGGACGTCCCGATTAGGCACACCTCCGAGATGACCTCATGGTCACCTTCCCTCACACGGGCCCGCTTGTTAGCTCTATTCTATGCGACTCATGTACAATTTTTATCTCCATATTTCGTATCAAGGATTTTTAGTGCTGTCTTTAAGCCCTCCTTCTTTGGCATTCCCATACAGTGGTAATGTACCTTTTCACCTTTGTATCGCAAAGATCAAATAAGCGGTTCATTTTACCTGTGGGGCATTGAGGTCGAAGTACTTCTTGCTCAAATCGACTGCGAAGGCCCAATACTCCTCAGGACGTACTTCCATTTAGCTTGGGAGTTTACTTGCAACATTTGTATTACCTCCACTAATGTTTTTTCGTCAGCACCTTGATCGGATGGTTTTGAAACGGAGCGGTTCTTCTGGGATTTGCGAGTTTTTCGTTTTGGCCGGTGTGATATGCATCATCATCAAATTGAAGTTTCAGTAGTGCTGTGTTTTCGGGAAATCGTTTAGTCTCCACCCTTTTTCGTCGATGCTCGATGATTCTGATTCAGTGTCTGAGCACTGTCCCATTCACTTGTGGATTCTGATGTAATGTATTTTTGTCGCCTTGATTCCGTTTTTTATTGTCCATCGTCACACTCGAAGATTCTGAAGCAGAGTCCTTATGGCTTTCTTTCCTCACAAGGTCTCTCCGGAGTCCTTTTAATTCCTCCATAACGTCACTCCATAGGGTTACAGAGTCTCCATACACTT
>NW_023661604.1:12500-15000 GCF_015228065.2 Penaeus monodon
TACATACCCAAACAATACATACCAATACATAAAAACTAATACATCATACATACATACATAAACATACATACATTCATCATACATCATACATACATCATGCAAATACATAATCTACATAATACATACAACACACACACACACTACACACACAAAATTTTTAATAAAAATATAAATAATTTAATAAATATTAAATTAATAAAAAATACACCAAAAACAAAGGAATATAAAAATAAATTATATAAATTTAATAAATAAAAATATAATATTATATACACACACTTTTATATGTTATATAAACAATATGTATATATATAAATATAATATAATATATTATATATTTTTTAAAATATATATATATATATACACACCCCACAGAACACACAAAAACACACCCCCCAAACAACACACACACAACACACACACACAAAAACCACACACAAATATATAATATATATTTATATATATATATATATATATATAAAATATTGACACCATATATATATGTGTGTGTGTTTTTCCAAACTAAATGTAGTACCGAACATATACTATACGATGCAGGTCTTTTTACAGTGAGAGAGCGACAGTGAATGAATAAGGAAGCGCCAGAATTGAGGGCCATCTGCCTGTGGAACGGCCGTGCCAGGTAGCGAGGGCTGTGCGGGGTCCCCATCGAGGTGCCTCGCCCTGGGTATCTTTCATCCGACAGCCGGAGGGAAAAAGGGTTTTCCAAAGGCGTTCATGTTTCCTCTCTCTTGTCTGAAGTTTTTGTGAGGGTAGGAGAGTTATTTAACTTCCCATTTTTTTTTTTATTATTGTGCGTAAAAAAATGAACAGGGTTTTAAAAACCAAAAAATCTAAAGAGTATAGGAACAGAAAACTTTCCCTGAAAACGAACGAGGAGTAAATTACATCTCAGAATATTGGGGGCAAAATTACTTTTTAAGCCGGGAAATGTTTCTTTCTTTAAGGAAGGGAGGGTTGGCTAAAAGTAGCACACTTATAGAGAGGGAGGCGCGTAGGGGAAGTTATCCCGTTTTGTGTGGTTCGAGGAGCAGGGAACTCTTCAAGTAGATGATTTTCCGCCGCGGTATTTGGTGCTGTTAACGAAAAAAAATATAGATGTTTACTTTTCCCCCAGTGATGATGAGGGGAGCAGAGAAAAATTTTTTTCGACAGGGAAGAGTTTGGAAATAACCCCCAAGAAGAGGGAAAAACTTGTAAATATTCCCCGGAAAAAACAAAACAGTGTTTTTTGGATATTTAATTCAATCTATTTTAATTTGGGTCAGTAGATGCGATTTCGTCGGGAAAAATGTGGACATGACAAACTGCTTTTTGAAAAAAAAAACACTTTCGACTAGAAAATGCGGGAAAATGAGTGATTTTTGTGAAGATTCGCAAGTGAATGTTTGTAAAGCTTTTTTAAAAAAAGGTACAGTCGGAGGGGAGGGGAAAAATGAGCCCGAGCCCTCTTTTTCCCCCCGGATCACCATCGCCATCATCACACTCACACAAAATGCGAGGTATGTGGGCACCCGCGTTCTTACAAAAGGCGCGTAACACAAAACACCTTCTCAGACAAAGAATATTCTAGTGTCTTTTTGCGTAAAGATATTTCGTATACATTACACAAGCATATATAATATATTATATATATATATATATCTAAATATAAATAAAAAATTAAGATATAAATTTTATATTACATAAAATAAATTTTAATATCATATATTAAATTTTGCATTATATATTAAATATATATTTATATTTATATATATATATATTAATATAAAATATATATTATAATATATTATATAATATAATTTAAAATAGATATATAATTTTATTTTAGATAATAAAATATAATATTAAATAATAATTATATAAAATATAAAAATATTAATATATATAATATAATATATGCATTAAAAAATAATATTAATATAAATATATATATAATATATATATAATAAATTTTATAAATAATTTGGAAAATTTTATATATTATATATATAATATATATATATATATGTATATAATATATATATATATATATATATATATAATTTTAGTAAAAATATATATAATATATTAAATATATATATAATATATATTATATAAATAATATTTTTTTTTAAAAAATAGTATAAATAAAATATAAAATTTAAAATAAATATTATTATAAATTATATATATATATATATAATATAATATATAATATATAAATATAATGTATTTATTAACAAAATATTATAACATATTTTTATATTTACATTTATACATTTAAATAAAATATTTTTTTAAGATTAAATATTTTTAATAAAATATATATATATATATAAAATATTTTATATTATATATTTATATAATATTTATTATATATATATTATATATATATATAATATATTTTAAAAATTATATATATACATATATAAAATAAATAATATTATATATATATATTTTATATATATAATATATATATATAATATATATATATATA